>NC_085880.1:660000-672500 GCF_034702125.1 Engraulis encrasicolus
AGATCCCCCTTTTCAGGTATGAAAAGTGTAATTTTTCCAGTCAAAATGGAATTCGAATTTAATGGTGGTGGTAAGTATTAGTATTAGTGAATGGGTAGCATGAATTCTGGAAATAAACAACTAAAAATATTACACAGTGCACCTTTACATGTACTTAAATAACCCTACTTGGCATGTATGTTTCCTGTGCACTTTGTATCTGCAAGTCTTGAATGAAATGATTATGTCCTTGATTTTAAATAGCTTTGGATAAAAGTGTCGGCCAAATGTAAAGTAATTATGTAGAGAACATTCACACCAGAAGTGACTACACATGCAAATCAGACTGGTGGCCAAATGAGCTTTGATGTCAACCATACCTGTCAACTTTGAGCTTCAAATCAAAAAGGACAATTCCCAGATTACCCCCATAAAACGGGAAATGTTCATTAGGTCAAATGCACTCTGAAACTCAACAGTGCGGTGAGTTATACACTGCCTTTCATGCTGACAAAAGTCTGTGTGTGCGGCCAGTCCCGTCCAAAATCCCTCCACAGCCCATGTTTTTAAAGGAGCGTGTATAGCTTAAAAGGAAAGAAATATCAGTTTCTCTTTGTTGTTTTCTCTCTGAAATTGAATTGCAAGTAACTGCCTCAATCTCAAGCAATCTTTGTCTGGGGCTGATGCAAAGCTTCATGCTGGGGCAGGCTGTGGTGAGGTTCTCAGCGAATTCTCACAGTTCGCTGTTTAGCGGCTTGTGTGCACCATATGAACAGCGTTGTTTGTATCATGAACTGTATGTTCCTGCGAGGCAAGGAGTGGACACAGACGCCTCCTGAGCTCGAGGGTGATAGCTTGCATTTTCTTAAGTAACATGAATTCCTGGTGGTATCTAGCCTAAAAGCTACTGGCAGGTAGCCTGACAAGCCAGATCCTCTACTTATTCCATCGTAGCTGAGTGTGAAAAAGTCGAGAGCGTCTGGCTTATCAGGCTAATTGGCAGGGCCGTGATGGTGAATTTCTGGACAGACACTCTTTTTTTGCTAATGTGTTTTTGCTTTTAGGGGAAATATCAAAACGGGAAGACAGTGGGTAACAAGTCGTGAAAAACGGGAGGGTTGACAGGTATATGATATTAACATAGAGGGTTGACTACGTTTTATTCACACACTCATGATGTGACTGACACTGGAATGTTTGTTTTAGCTAAACAAATAAAGGCATTATTAGGGCCTTGGCCATGGTTCAAATGGCCAAGGCACTGTACAGTTACACCAGAGAGTAGAGAGAGAGAGGTTCCATTGGCCCATTGTTTCCGGGTTCTATTATTGCAAGGGGGGGGGGTGGAAATCCCCCTTTAGGCAGACCTAGGCAGACCTAAGGACTGTTCTATTCAATGCTAGGAGTATTATGACACGTCCCTTTAGGCAGACGGGAACCTGGTCATGTTAGGTGCCCATAGCAACCTATTACATTGGCATATCTCTATACACTTAAAGAATCTCTGGTTACGCCATGGGTTTGTTTGCGACCCGAGGTCATTCAACAATCCTTCCATGACTCTCTCACGCTACTGTCCTGCTGCCATCTTTGATATCCTATCACACTTTAAGTCATAAAACATTAAAAAAAAAAAAAAAAAGCTGCTTCGGCTTATCGATTTGAGACGCTGGAAAATGTTTACATTTTCATTGATCATCGCGGAACTGCATTATAGTTTATTGCTATAGGAACCGATGTTTAGCCTATTTGTTTCACTCTACTTGCCGTATTAGCTTTGTTGCTAGTGACTTCTACATTTTTATACACTCTAGTACTCTCTTTAGAAATAAGTACTTCCGACACTGGGAGTGTGGTCACTCTAGTGTGATTTTGGTTTGAAAGTAGCCTACAGTACTGTACAGTAGTGGTGTGGATTGGCACTGCCCTCACGATCCGATTCGATCACGATTCGGGAGGTAGCGATTCGATTCGATTCGATTCGATTCTATGCGATTCGATCCGATCCGATTCAATTCTACAATGCATTGTAATGCATTACATTTCTACTGAAAGCAAAGCAAATGTTTAATCAGTCATGATGAGGCAATACAAGTAGTCAGATACTGAGCAACAATTTATTGGCTGTTTTCTGTATCAGTCTGTATCAGTCTTGCAATGTTTTGAAGTGCTTTTATTTCATTTAACATTCATTTGCTCCCGAAATATCCATGGAAGTAATTGAAACTTTAAAAAATTGCCGGATCGATTCTGGAACTTGCCGGATCGATTCTGGATCGTCCATGCCCCGCATTGGGTTGCATCGCAGAATCGATCATTTTTGACACCACTACTGTACAGTTAGTGTGGAGAAGTCTACAGCTTTCCCAGTCGTCAAGAAGAGTGGAGAGCAGAGTTGCCAGCTCCTGGGAGTGTTCATGTGCGGGGGCGTGTGGTGAAGGATGGCTAATCATGGTCTCCCAGGCTACCGGGAGACCTTTGAGAAGTTTACTTTTCCATCAATATAGCAAACATCACAGCCCCCAAGCAGGACAGAGGTTCATCATTGTGAGTTTACACACACACACACACACACTGACTGAGGGCATGCGCGCAGACACGCTCACAAGCATGCACGCATGCACACACAAGCACGAGCACACACACACGCTCGTATACACACACACTTACAGTACGCTCACTCACTCACTCACTCACTCACTCACTCACTCACACTCACACACACACACACACACACACACACACACACACACACACACACACACACACACACACAGACACACACACACAGACACACACACACACACATACAGAACCACTGCGCACCACTATGCCGCCCCCCTGTCCACTCCTATCCCCCTGCCGCCTTAGTCAAGTCAAGTGCCTTGAATATTTCATGTGGCCAGACCAGCTGAGAGGAGTCGAGAGGAAGACCCCGGTGCCGCAGTGGTCCACGGTGGGCTGGCCTCTTGCTCCTCCAGGCCACTGGGAAGCCCCGCAGCTGAATCCCAACACCTCGAGAGCACTCCTTCCTTCATACTGCATTTATTATCCAGCATTGGCTGTCTAGTCACAGAACCCGTTGCCAGGATCCTGTATACAGTATATTATACAGCAGTTAGATCTGAATTAGATTTGAATTATTTAACAGTTTCTGACTGGACAAGACCAGTGTTGCCAGATTGGGAGGTTACCCGCCCAATTGGGCTACTTGGGATGGCTGTCTGCGGGTAAAAACGGGAAAAATTGATCCTTTGGCGTTTTTTTTCTGCAGTTTTGTGCCCATAGAAGTCAATGCAATTTGTTGAAATTGGGCGGAATCTAGCACATTTTGGCGTTTTTTTGAGAACCCTTTGGGGGGATTTGATCAGACACTTCTGGCAACAATGGACAAGACATATTCAAGGCTTAACTCTAGGAGTGAGGGTATCCCCCCACATAGAGTGCTATGAATGACTATTCACATCTGTCAATCACTTTGCCAAAGGCAGCCGAAGTCCCACCAACAAAGCCTGTTGCCATAGCTCTCACCATCTGCTTAAAACAATAGCTGGCACATAGGTCAGCCATCATATGTGATTTCGATTCACATCACAGATATCAGATAACAGCTTCAAGATAATTTTGCGATGTGCTTTGTGGAGCATAGAATACAGATGAGAGGTATCCAAAAAACAACTGTGGCTTCGTGCCTGCGGCAGAATGACACCCATGAGCATATCCCACAACCTCACTCCCACCCGTGTCATACTGCTTAACAATATACAGCTTGTTCGTCTCGTCATCAAAATTATCCATCTTTACTTTACAGTACCTCCCACTGCAGCCCACTGTACTCTATATCACTACGTCGTCACATTAAAACTCAAGGCAGATACACAGAGAGAGAGAGACAGAGAGAGAGAGAGAGAGAGAGAGAGAGAGAGAGAGAGAGAGAGAGAGAGAGAGAGAGAGAGAGAGAAAGAGAGTCAGTGTGCGTGTGTTTATGTGCGTGTGCGTGTGTGTTAGAAATCCACTGTGTGTGTTTGTGTGTGTGTGTGTGTGTGTGTGTGTGTGTGTGTGTGTGTGTGTGTGTGTGTGTGTGTGTGTGTGTGTGTGTGTGTGTGTGTGTGTGTGTGTGTGTGTGTGTGTGTGTGCGTCCGTGCGTGCGTGCGTGTTATTGGGAAGTGGGGTACATAGGGGGTTGTTTTGTCATTTTTCACTGCATTTCCAGATGTGTTTACAGGAAACAGCTGATTGCAGAACTTTTATGACTACATTTTTATGCTTGCCCCAACAGACTTGCCTAATGGATATTTGTTGTTGTTCCTGTTCTAAAAATACTGCTTTATTAAGCGAGCGTCTTAAGTACTCGGGATCAGCAAGCACACAAATGGTAGTATTCAAATTTAGGCCTTAAAAAGTGCAGCATTGCTTTATCTGTATAGCATTCATCATCTCCGGCAGTACCCTACAGAATCATGGACACAACCTTACACACATACACACAAGTACTCGCCATGCATCCACACACACACACACACACATGCATGCACACGAATACACACATGTATACACAAAGATGCATGAAAACATGCAAACGCGCACAATCACAGACCCTCCAATCTTTCACTTCTGCCTGTTGGCACATACGCATCCACACACACACACACACACACACACACACACACACACACACACACACACACACACACACACACACACACACACACACACACACACACACACACACACACACACACACACACACACACACACACACACACACACACACACACACACCTTTAAACACACATGCATATAAGCATAGTCAGAGCTACAGTATACAGTACAGTACAGTATGAGCAAACCCAAAGCTTTCTCCTCTTTTAATCGAGTAGAGTGCTGAATCACAACACCAAATGAGAGACTTTGTGTGGGAGAAGAGGTGTGCAAGTGTGAATCTGTCATCAGAAGAGGTGTGCAAGAGTGAATCATCCTCATCATCATCATCATCATCATCATCATCATCATCATCATCATCATCATCATCACCATCATCATCATCATCATCCAAACCTTACGCCCCAGTTGAAAAACACAGTACACTGCTCAACACACCGCTGAAAACAACTTGAAACTACTGCAGAAGTTCACCACCCTTCAAGACTCATAAGGCTGATAAATCATAACTTAGCCCACTGTAGGCTATGTGAACCCCCGACACGGCACCTACACATTCTATAGGGATGGGCAAACACAGTAGAGCCTGGTGGATATTGCATACCGCTGCTCTATGTAAATGCCAATGTGCTATTCCTGTCATAGGAAAAAAAGCAACACAATGGTACATACATATGCTGTATTAGTGCAGACCAAACATCATTCCGTTCAATATTTTAAAAGACACAGTTAAATAGTTAACCCATTTTGTCCCTTTTTGGGAAAGGGTGCCCTCTGCCTATTAAATCCGAAATATCTCAGCCTCCGAAGCACATACAAACACGAAACGAGTTACATTTAAAAGCCAAGACCCTCCTCTTGCATTATAATGTGTTCATTCAGCTCTAACATACCCACATATCTAATAAAACAGCTCAAATCTCAAAATCCTGAATGCAGCGTATATTTGTATCCAGGACACAATGGGTTAAAAGTTATTTTGAAACTTGCTCTGACTAAATGACAAAGACACAACAACTGGACATTTCCAAAGAGGTGACATAGTTATGGAAGTCTAAGCACTGCAGTGCTTATCCCCAGGTCACATGCGATAAAGTAAAGAATCATGACCCTAAAATCACAAGGCTGGCATGCATGGTGTGCATATACATATCTGCTAAAATGAACAAACTATGCACCACAGGCATACAACCATACAATCTAACTGGAAATTGATGCAACCCTTTGTCATAAAAGGTTTTGGCAGTCACCTTCAAATCACTAATAAACTAGACTAGGCATCCCAAGTGCTCTGCTATCTACCCACAGATTCTAATAGCTCTGCAGCAATGGAAAAAAAAACTGCCAAGTATTCCTTCTAGCGGTGCTGAGCACCACTGATTCCTGTAAGTAGCACATCAGTTCCATGGTGGGAATTAGCTGGAACAAAGACATTTGCTGTAATTTCTGAACCACCCCCCCACTCTGCACCACAGCTGTACTCTGGCCAAATGGATGATAAATGACCACGAGGAGCAGGAGTGGACCAATAGGGGTTTGAACTGGGATTGGATCAGGGGTATAGGCTGGGTTAGGGCTGGGTCAGGGCTGGGTCAGCGCTGTGTTACAGCTGGGTCAGCGCTGGGTTACAGCTGGGTCAGGGTAGTGTTAAGACAGGGCCACCTACTTGTACTCCTCCTGGGTGAAGATGGGGATGCGCGAGGGCTGCAGCACCGTGATCTCCACCAGGGTGGTGTTCATCTTCACCGGCTCTCCGTCGTCATAGGCGATGATATACAGCTACACCACAGATAGACAGAGGACAAAGACAGCGGAGAGAGGACAACTGTGAGCGGTGTTTGTGTGTCAAGGGAGAAGGGGAACGAGAGAGAGAGAGAGAGAGAGAGAGAGAGAGAGAGAGAGAGAGAGAGAGAGAGGATACCCTAATTTAACTGATACAGATATGAAGCGACAGAGAGGCAAATAGGGATGTCCTATGAGGACGTAGCCTGATTTACAGAGCTAAGTTCCTTTGATTAAAGTTCATCTTTTTTTAGATGACTTTGTTTTCCCTCGCTGGGTCGTTTGGCTTGTTTAAGGTGGTGACTCGGTGATGAACGACTTTACTTTGTCCCTCCTTTTATCTCGCATGTTCAAACCATCACAGAAGAAGAAGAAGAAGAAGAAGAAGAAGAAGAAGAAGAAGAAGAAGAAGAAGAAGAAGAAGAAGAAGAAGAAGAAGAAGAAGAAGAAGAAGAAGAAGAAGAAGAAAACAACAACAACAACAAAACATGTAACAAACACAGCAATGAACGGAGATGGTAGAAAGAAAGAAAGATAGAAAGAAAGAAAGAAAGAAAGAAAGAAAGAAAGAAAGAAAGAAAGAAAGAAAGAATGAGATAAATTATGAAAGGAAGAATGAATGACAGAGAAAAAATGAATGAATGAACGAATGAATGAATGAATGTATTATGAACGAATGAATGAATGAATGAATGAATGAATGAATGAATGAATGAATGAATGAATGGAACAGAAAGAGTTAAAAACAGGCAGAAATAAAAAAAAAAATACAGATAAACGAGTGACGGTGGGCACAGAACGAAATGTGGCCTTACTTTAAAAGTAGTGCTGGGCTCCTCGTTGAGGTTGACTTTGGTGATAATCCTTCCTGTCTCCTCCTCTACATCAAAGATGCTGCCGCTGTAGGGAGACAGCTCCTCGTCCACTCTGTAGCGCACTCTGCTGGCTGGGGTGCCCTAGAGGAGGAATAAAAGCAATGACTTCAGCCTGACTTCTCTGAGAGCATGAAATGAGCTGCCTTCTTGTGATGTGGACTAAAGGCCGTGGGGAAGTACTGCCCTCCACTAACATTTTTTCGTCCAGGATTTAGAGAGTGGTAGGTTTAAAAACACAAACACACACACATGCGCACACACACAAACACACACACACAAGCACGCATGCACGCACGCATGCATGCACACACACGCACACATATTGCATGCACACACACGCACACATATACACACACACGCACGCACGCACGCACGCATGCACGTACACACACACACACACACAAACACACACGCACACACATGGGCACACACACGCACACACACATGACATTGGTTTGTAACACATGCACACGCATGCACACACACCACACACACACACACACACACACACACACACACACACACACACACCGAAAGTAAAATATAACTAAAAAGGCACTTTCATTGTTCTCCTTCTGATGCTTGTTCTTGTTCAAGATGAAAGCAGCTTTTTTTAAAACAGCTATCTAATTTCAAAATAAGCTGCGCTTAAATGTAATTGCATGATTTCCCCGAAAGGCCTGCCTACAGCTTTCATTTCACCCTGATATGAAAACATACAACAGAAAGGGAGGGTGGCACAGTGAAATACAAAGAGAGAGAGAAAGGTGGAGAGAAAATGAAATAGAGAAAGATGGAATTACTGTAAGACTGAGAGTGAGGGAGAGTAGTAGAGAAATTAAGAGAGAGAGAGAGAGAGAGAGAGAGAGAGAGAGAGAGAGAGAGAGAGAGAGAGAGAGAGAGAGAGAGAGAGAGAGAGAGAGAGAGAGAGAGAACATGGCTATTCAAAGACGAAAGGATATGGGGTCACTGTCAAGCAGAGAGGGTTGATTCAGAGGTCCACTACAAACAATGAGGACCTGAGGAAGACCTTTCCTAAATTAAAAAATATATGCTGAATGTCACCCAGAAGTGGACAAAAAAATGTTGATTCCACTTGGCGAGGGGGCCTCACCAGCTCTTGTAGAACAATATGTGCTTGCATGTCATAAAATGGACTCCAACCACAGTAGTAATGATGCATACACAAAGTCACACACCCTCGCGTGAATACGTATCTGGAACAACCAAAAAAAACCTAAACTATTTAAAACTAAACAGAAACTATGAATTGGTTGAATATCTCTATACAGTCAGAGATACAGGGCAGACACAGATTCTTACCAAGCACAGGCTAAGTGGCCACAATCTTGCTATAGAGAAAAGGAGATACAAAAATTCATGGTTGCCAAGGGAGCAACGGATCTCTGGTTGCTGTATGACTAATGACAATAAAAAACTGTCCTACGTCTTAGACGATGGACAACATTCGAGGATAGCAAAATATGTTGCAGCATGCAATACCTTGAGAGAGTATGAGAGGGTTTCGACCCTGAGTGAGGACATTCAGCGAATGTGTGTGTGTGTGTGTGTGTGTGTGTGTGTGTGTGTGTGTGTGTGTGTGTGTGTGTGTGTGTGTGTGTGTGTGTGTGTGTGTGTGTGTGTGTGTGTGTGTGTGCGCGTGCATATGGGCCCAAAACAAAGTCGCCAAAAACCTTGCCGTCCTGATCGATGGCCCTCTGTCATTCTGCAACCATATTGCATCAGTCTCCCAGGTCTGTTGATTTGTGCTATGCAACATCAGACCCTACCTGACCCAACACGCAGAACAACTACTGGTTCAGTCCATGGTCCTCTCCCACCTGAACTATCACAACTCCCTCCTGGCAGGTCTACCTCCTTGTGTTTAACCGGATCACACCGCACTCTCGATTAAAAGGTGCCAAACATAAACAAAAACTGTGTAAAATTGAAAGAAAAATGTGTGCACACTTTTAAGTGTGCAGACATTTTTATTTCAGGTCTACCTCCTTGTGCAATAAAACCATTGCAGATGAACCAGAACGCGGCGTGCTTGGTATTGACTCAACCCAAAAGGGTCAAGTCAAGTTACTTATTGAAGAAAAGGACCCCAGGAAGAATAGCTGTTTTGCCGTTTTGAATAGCTGGCATTGCCACAGCTAATGGGGATCCAACAAATAAACAAGTCGGTTTTATTGTCAATTTCTTTACATGCACTGGTCATACAAAGAATTGAAATTACTTTCCCATGCAGACATAGACATAGACATAGACTTTAGGTGTGGACATAGACAATTAGACAAAGACAGTACACATGCATTACACCTGGAGTACCTATACAATACCCTTACAGACATATAAAGTGCAAGACTGGGCAACAGCAGACATACATAGATCATGTATTGGCCACTGGCCACTGGTTGCTGCCCTGATCAAGTACAAGGCCCTGACCTTTGCCCAGGGGCGGTTCTACCGTTGGGCAAGGTCGGGCAATTGCCCGGGGCCCCGGACTTTCAGGGGCCCCATCGTCCCCCACATCAAGTCCACTTGAAATGAGCATTCAAGCTCTCGGGGCTCTTTATTACAGCATGGGGCCCCCCAGCTCAGAGTGACGGTTTCTGCGCGACTAGCAATCCACTGCTCTATGCAGATTTGAGGCTATCGCGCCTTCCCTTCACATCAAAAGAGAATTGAAATTGGCATGTCAAATATATAGCCAGTGCCACACTTCAGCACGACGGTGGGACTTAAATTTGAACACAACATTATGTCACAAGAAAATTAATAGTAGGCTAGGCCTACTTTTAGCACCTGTAGGTCACATGGGTGGTAGAATTATACAAATAAATGTTTCAAATATAAATGAAGACCATAAAACAACGATATTTATGTGAATTTTCTTTAATTTATTTTTGTACATTGCGGCCTTGCATTGTGGGATACATTATAGCCTACCGGTAGTAGCCTGTCTGGCTGTTTGGAGAGAGCGCCAGTTGCATCGGCAATGTTCTACCGTTATTTCTAATGTCAGCCTGCCCTAGAGAGCTGATTCGGCCCTGACGCGTGGGAGCTTGTCCTTTCATGATAATAAGCCACATTAAGTCATGGTTGTCAGTGAAAACTCAGTCGTTTGCCTATGTTGTAGCATGCCTTCTTGACCTTGTTTATGGATGTAGGCAGAACATGATTTGTGCATCTTGATAAAAAGTCCGTGTTACAAATTGCCCTGCGTTACTTTGTGCTCCGCGCTCCTCTACTTCAGAGACAGAATTGTAAAATGACCAAGTCCCTTCAATCGCCAGTGCTAGCATGAACATAATGGATATTCAGAAGATATGTTGTACAGAAGCTACAAAGAAGGCACGGTAGGGGTTTATTCCTTTCAATCATGATGTCCGCCGCAGCACAATTTTGATACCGTATCATGACATGATACTTCACGCATTGTTGTCATTCGGTGTAACTATAGTCAAAAGTTGATAGCTCTAATGTCGGTTCGCTGCATTTATTTCTGGTTAGCATGACGGACGTTTTGCTATTGTAGTCTAGCTGTTATATCACGTCACGAAGCAAGCTGGTTCACTTCAGAGTTGTGAGCGATATAGTTATTAGTTAGAAGAACTAGAGAGGGGACTTGTTAACTATTCAACAGATGTGTGCACGCGCAGTTGGCGCAAGGAACCTGTTGTTTCTCGTTTGTTGCCTAATTTCGGTTTCTGAAACACAATAGTGTCTACTTCAGTCACCGTTCCCTCTGTATTGGGTGTTCACTGGCTCAAGAGTGCAGTGTGCGTTAAGGTGCACCGTGGTGTGTCTGTCGACTCGTGACTGTGTTTTCATCGGTGTGTTGAGCTATGGGCTATGTTTTAGTTGAAGGGGCGCATCACCATTTTTTTTTTTTTAGTTTTCTTTTGTAATCAACCCTCTACCGCGAATTGTCTCATTCTATCTTCTTTTCCCATTTATGGAACGAGTGTGGGTCTATCCTGGCTATTTCTCACGTGTTGCAGGCTGAATGCTCACATCAACAGCATAACTAAATCATTTGTCACCTTAAGGAGAAATTAATCTCTGCTTTTATTACATGCAGAGTTGGCTATTGTAAAAGTCACTCAGGCAGGTGCAACTTATCCACATGTTGCTGCTAGAATTCTAAATAGCAAAAGAGATCACAACACTCCAGTATTTGGTCATTTCACTGGCTACCAGTGAGGGTTTTTTTGTTTTGTTTTGAGAATTTAGTTTAAAGTAGTCCTGATAGTCTTAAAGTCACTAAATGCCTTGGGCCCTAAATATAGGCTATTGTGGATGTGCTTGAGCAATATCATCCTTAGATGCCTTAGGTCTTCTCTGGTAGTGTCTAGGGTCAAATCAAGTGAAATGGCATAGTCATATGCTGCCTGCTGGGGCCAGCTAGATGTCCAAATAAGACCTGCCCCAACAGTATGATTTCAAAAGAAATCAAAAACAGCTTTGTTTTCATCTGCCTTTGGTGATAGTTATCTACTATCTATAGCAATATATTTTTCTCTCTTCTCTTTCTCACACTGAATGACAGTTGTGTATGATAATGTGCCATATAAATATTGATTGAATGTGGGGCCCACCTAGATAATCTTGCTTATGGGTTCCGTTGTTACGCCACTGCCTGCATACATCATCGATTATTAATTAATCATTTAAAGGGGGCCTCAAAATTGTTTCTTGCCCAGGGCCTCAGATTTCCTAAAACCGCCCCTGACCTTTGCCTAAAAAAGTAATGGCCCCAGCTTCTCTGAAGGACATACTACATACAGTATGCCGTACGTTCCTGCAAGAGAATTGCGTTCCTCCAACACATATCACCTGACAATGCCCCTTGCTCGCACAAACAGTCAAAGTGGCTAGTACATTTTCTAAAAGCCAAACTGAGGGTGTTAATTTAGAGCCCACGTCATCACTGCACTTAGCCTTCCCCAAACTGGCTGCTGCCCCCTAACGTACTTGTCAATTTCTAGGCTGTCTTGGACCTACAGTTCTCACCCAAAATCTCCATAGTCATCCTCCTGCACATTAGCTTACCTCACTTCACCTCACCGCTGCGCACCGCTGTGTCAGCTCAGACCCGTCCAGGTGAGTGAGCTTGACACATAGTGGGCTCACTCCAGGGCTCTCTGCTCGAGGAACAGTGCACAGGGAATAAGGCACATAACTAATGCATGA
>NC_085880.1:677500-680000 GCF_034702125.1 Engraulis encrasicolus
GTGCAGCTACTCTGTGATAAATAGCTTGTCTTTCAGCAGGCTCGCTTCCTCCCTTATCTCCTCTCTCATGTCCAGTATGAATAGTTGAGAAATTATATTCAGAGATGAGAAGGAGGGCTGGAGAGAGGGCACGAAAAGGAGAATGAGAGAGTGAAGAATAGTAGAAGGGAGGGGGTGAGAAAGAAAACTAGAGAGAGAGAGAGAGAGAGAGAGAGAGAGAGAGAGAGAGAGAGAGAGAGAGAGAGAGAGAGAGAGAGAGAGAGAGAGAGAGAGAGAGAGAGAGAGAGAGAGAGAGAGAGAATAAAAAGATAAAGAGAGAGAGAGAGAATGAAAAGAGAAAAAAGAGGGGACATGCTTTGCTTTTCTGCTCTTCAACATGATGTGACCTTTTCCGTTGTTCTGCGAAAGCTGATTATAACATGAATTATTATAATCGTCTGAAAATGTTAAGGACATTAGCCATGTATAATCACAGTACAATTACCCTCAATTAAGAACAAAGTGGAGGCTAAATGTAGAAACATTATTCCACAGCCTCTTCTAAAGCCATTCATTTCCAAGTACATTCAAGTACATTTAAAATAAATTACCTTTACTTTGGCAGAGGCAAGAAGAGAAAAGAGATCTCTATTTTCTTCAGTTTCCATGGTGATCAGAGAAACCTTTCAGAATTTTTGAAAGACAGACCCCTTTGTGTTTCTAAGGAACTGTTTCAACAAGGCTTTCATTATGAGACAAACAAATCATTGTTATAGGAACCTCCTTCCCTATTCTTGATTCAACATAATTTAATACCTTTGTACACATTGTTTAAAACTGTCAGCAGTTGAGTAAATGTATGGAATTTGTCTAATATGGATAAGTTTGTATCCTCCACGGTTCTTCACAAGAAGTCTGAAGTGGTCCATAAACCCATGCAAAGCAGAGAGCGTCTGAACAACATTTAAATAATCTCATCTCCCAGTCAGGACTTTGATGTACATAACTCTGTTAGCCACAGTGGCAGGTGGTCCTTGAGGACTTTCCTTCATTCAAAACTTTCAGAAATGTTACTTTGAGAGACACTGTGATGGCCTATTCTTCAAAGAAGGACCATTTGTGAGGTAGTTAACGCCCTTCCTCTATGATTTCTCCTGGTTCAACTAATGGATAGATAACCCTCTAGAGTCTAGACAGATGATTTTGGGTTCATCTTTTTGTGTCAAAAACACAAAATTAAAGGTTCATGTTTGTTTTTCCACAGGTTCTGGACAATAGCATCAGACAGTGGAATAAGGTTGGTCTACTCACTGCAATTTTACTCGCAAAAATCAAGCAATCACATATCGGCCTGATGAAGATAGAAATACATCAACTTAGTTTTTACTAGCTACTAGCATATACATAAAGAGTCAATCAAAGCGAAAACAAACATCTGACTAGGTCAGTCTGATTGATGAGTAGGTGTGTACAGGCCCACCCCCTGGCTACCCCTCTGCTACGCCTCCTTTAAAACCCACCTCCTAATATTCCCTTCAAAAAACATCTGACGGGCACAGCAGATTTCCAAAATGTCAAAAATAACACGGCAGATGAAACAGTTCACTACGAAGACCAACGACCATGCTGGGGTTACTGTGAAACTACTGTGATTGTACAGACATGCAAATGACTAGCCATTCTGAAGCAGGCTGAGCTAAAAACAAACAAGCAATTCATGGAGACAGGAGCAAGCATCAAAAATAGGTGAGGGGAACTCCATTTCATTGCAGACATCTCAGATAAGAGTCTTAATGTCTAACACACTACACATATCCTTTGGCTATTAATTGACAAGCTCCTATTGTGTCTTAGGCTACACTGTGTAATATTTTTATTAGTTTATTTCCCGAATTCATGTAGCCTTTTCACATGTTTTTCATGAATACTTACTACCACCATCAAATTATAAGTATTCATCATGACTGTTGAAATTGCACTTTTTATACATGAAAAGGTGGATCTTCTCAATATCCACCATTTTTACATTTACATTCATCAATTAGTAAATATTCATGAAAAGACAGCACAGTTTCAATGAGCAGCATGGTTGCAATACCCACACTGTCCACCATCCTACACAGTGCACCTTTAAACAGTCAATCAAAATGAAAAGAGACAACTGACTAGGTGGGGTTGATTGACAAGTGGGTGTGTACGGGCGCACCCCCTAGTCCCTAGTCCAGCCCCCTTTACACCCATCTCTTAGCAACGCCCATCTCTTTACATGCCCTTTAGTAAAACACGTCTGACAGGCATCCAGGAAGGCTACTCATCCTACTGGAGTCAAGCACAGCGACAGTTATGGCACTAAAGTGGCCATGCACTTGTCCTTGCACTTACACTTCAGCTTGACAGCCTGACAAAGTGGCAGAGCAAGTGCTAGGAAGGGTGTCCGCAGATCAGGGCCGCTGGCAAGCCTTTTGGCTGGGGCCCGGCACAGAGTCATCTGAACGGACCCCCCCCACCCACTGCAATACAC
>NC_085880.1:695000-720000 GCF_034702125.1 Engraulis encrasicolus
GAGAGCAAGAGAATGAACGACAATACAATGGGAGGTTGAACGAGTGTCAAACAGAGTGATAAAGGGTGAAAAGATCAAGAAAACAGATAGGGGGAAGGTTCAGGGAAAGATGACATGCAAAGAGAGAGAGAGAGAGAGAGAGAGAGAGAGAGAGAGAGAGAGAGAGAGAGAGAGAGAGAGAGACTAAGAGAAGGGCTATATTCAGGCGGTGGAAGATACTACTCAGCTACTAAAAGCAAAGGAAAAAGGCAAAAAAGGCTAAGTGCATGTCGTGTTGTAGATGTACCCTCTCACCTCTTAACTCCTTTTTTATTATCATTTATTTTATTTATGTTTGTATACTTTTTCTTTTGAATTTTTACAGCCGTATTACATACACAAGACAGTGAGGCAGACAGGAAACAAGTGGGGGACAGAGAGACGGGCAAGGATATAGAAACGACCTCGGACCAGAATCAAACACAGGTGCCTGGCACAATTATGGTGACGTGCACTAGCCCACTGCGCCATATAGCCCCCACCCTCTCACCTTTATCCTGACTATTGCTGTGGCATCACAGAGTGGTAACAACCATGCTATGGAGGGTATCTGTCTCCATTGACGCCTCCCTGAAAGCATCTCAGAGATAAAAGCAAAAGGAAGCTAAGTGCACGTCATGCAGCAGGTGTGCCCCCTCTCCCCTCTCTCACCTTGATCCTGACTATCACCGTGGCGACACCTGGAGGCAGGATGCCCCCGTGGTCCAGGGCCTCCACCTCGAAGGTGTAGGTGGCGTCCTCCTCCCCGCCCAGGTCCTCAAAGTCCAGGGACTGCAGGATGGACACCACCCCCGTCAGCCGGTCCACCGAGAACAGGGTCGTCTCCGTCCTGATGCGGTACGTCACGTTGGAGTCCTGGTCAGCGTCAAACGCCTGGCATGCACAAACAGAAAAGCAGAGTTCATATAATGCCTGACCTGTGTCAATATTAAAACAACAAACCAGTATGTTGATATACATCTAAACCATTTAACAGTAGATAGATAGATAGATAGATAGATAGATAGATAGATAGATAGATAGATAGATAGATAGATAGATAGATAGATAGATAGATAGATAGATAGATAGATAGATAGATAGATAGATAGATAGATAGTAGGGGTGGAACGGTACACAGAAGTCACGGTTCGGTTCATATCACGGTATCAAGGTCACGGTTTTCGGTTCTCTACGGTTCTTTTTTTTAGTTCAGGATATATGGTGCACTGGGAATATTAAACCATATTTTTATATAACTGCAATTATAAAGTGATGATGCGCAAGTTGAATCAGCTGTCGTCAGCTGATGTGCGCTGTCTGAGCGTTTCAAATGCCCTCTTTCCTACATCCTACATATGGTTTGTATAGGCTAATAAGGTGAAAATGGTGTGATTTTAATTGTGTATATGCCATATGCTAATGTGTTAATCAGAGAGACTGGATAAGATAGTCCAAGAATCTCTGTTTCACATATTTTTCTGGGCAGTACATGAATTGCGGTTTGCCACGGACTGCATTTCACGGTTCGGTATGGTGTGTGAATTGTACGGTTTCGGTTTTCGGTGCGGTTTGTACCATCCCTAATAGANAGACAGTCAGACAGACAGATACAGACAGACAGAGAGACAGATACAGACAGACAGACAGTCAGACAGACACAGACAGACTGCTCATGAACTGTTCATACCCTCTAACATATCTGACCCAGATTGTTAGGGAGCCATCAAAATCAATAGCTAACAGTCTGATAAAGATTCACACTGACAAAAACGTAATTTCAAAGCGATCCTTTTCTGCTGTCAGTTACCAGACAGAGGGGAAGTCTTTGAGGACTTTCTTTTTGAAATGGGGGACCCGGGGAATTGCATTCAGCACAGCCACAGGAAGAAGTGATGAGACGCGAGAGAGAGAGAGAGAGACAGAGAGAGAGAGAGAGAGAGAGAGAGAGAGAGAGAGAAAGAAAAAGTGAAAGACTGACAGAGAGGCAAGTCTGAGCTCTTTATCAAGCCCAGATGGATGTCAGTCTCATGGGAGAATTCTTCCCTGGAGGGTGTCTGGACTGTCCAGCCCTGAGGGATTATCGAAGGGACAGACAAAAAAAGAGAGAAGAGGAGACTCTCTGTCACTCAATCTATCCATCAGGGGCCCTTAATGCTGAATGCAATTTCTCTTCTCAACCGATATCCGAAGGTCAGGCTGCCTTTTTGGTCTGCTAAAAATGCAACCAAAAGAGGTTTAGATGTGTTCCATTTGCCAGATGCAGACTAATACTTGAAAAAGGGACAAATTGATTTGTGTTGCACAAATAGGATGATGCTAATTCTATAGTACACACAACAATATTTTCCATGAAGTCACGCAACTGGAAATACCTCTCATCCCGTGTTATGTGAAACATCCAACCTCAGATTTGATTGAATTGCATAAATGTAATAATAATAATGGACATACCACTCTACCATGATTACATATAAAGTGCACCCTGGCACCCTCTGTATTCCTCTGAAAGAGAGAATGCCCTCCAGTATTGGGAGTAAAAAATGTTGACAAGATATGACTTTGAAGTGAACAGCGGTGTTTAACACCACGCTCCATACTTCAGAAGATTCCTTTTTGAAGCTGAGAAACATTTATAAGGCTCTTTGAAGTTCTTTAGTGGACCATAGCATCCGAATCACCAGACGAGTGTTCACGGCTTGAACGTTCATCCCCTGTTACTGTTCCTCCCTCCTTCCTCTCTCTCTCTCTCTCTCTCTCTCTCTCTCTCTCTCTCTCTCTCTCTCTCTCCCTACCTCCCTCTCTCATCTGTCACTATCTCTCTTGTCCATACACACATAAACATTTAGGCATGAACAAGATTTTCTTCTTTAGTTTTTTTTTCCCCCTCTATTTTTCTCTCCGCGTCTCTCAGTCTCTTCATACTATGTAATTCTCCCATGTGAGTTAAACCCTGTTTCCTGCACATCAAATTCAATTCCCTTGTGCTGCAACTGGGAAGCTGGACTGTGGAGCATATGGCCTTCAAAGAGACTTGAGAACACACTGACCAGACCGAACTAATCAAGCCTCAAGCACCCTGACAGGCTGGAAATGGATCCCAGAGCTGAGAACCAAAACCAGGTCACACGTTTACTCTGCTAGACCATGGCACGCATGCTCCACCACAGCGTTTCCAACTGCAGCCCAGGGCTAGCTAGCCATGTGAAGGCAGATGGGAAATGGAAGAGAGTATATTGCCGTTTGTGGAGCACGATCAAGCTCATCATAGGCATAGCTGGTGCAGCGCAGAGCTTATTGAGCTGTAGAGATGCATAAGGCATGACCAGACAAGAGCAGAACTCATCAACATGGCAGAGAAAAGCAAAGCTTTCTCGCCTCGGAGAGTGATATCGCCACTGAGGCCTGACAGCTAACATGTTAGGGGATATCTAGCCTCAGCATATCAGGTTTGGGGATCTAAACACCATGCTCGCTCACATGCACTGAGTTGAGACGAAATAGTGCCTTGGTAAGCCAGAGGAAGTCACATTAGACCTAATGTTCAAGCAGAGGGCTCATGTGTATGCTGAAACATATGTTCAAAGACTTTGAGGATGCAGTGGTTTAAGGACCGGGAGTTTTTAATTGGGTATCTCTGGGCTTTGGGAGGAGAGAACTTCTTACAGGATCTGTCTCTAGTTTACAGGACAGAAGCACTTCAGCTTGAACAAAGCAGACACACAGACATGGCAGTCTTTACTGAAGCCTTAAGTGCAAGGCGCAGATGGCAGTGTTGATTACATAGGTCTCAAGAGGGGCAATACATTTGAACACTTATGAACTGTATCCAAAGCACTCTCCTTTGAGTCAAGGTAGTTGAAGTATTAACCCTAAAGCGACCGACTGGGGTCATTTATGACCCAGGGCACATATTTTCATACACCATTTCTGCAATTTTCATCAGAAACACTTGTCCTTCTAGGAGTTTGTCAATACATATGTTGTGCATGGTGTGAATGATTTTTGTGAGATTTGGACCATCTGTATGGGATTTATAATCAAAACACCTCTGGGGTCATTTATGACCCCGACAGGATCCATGAGATACTCAACATTATAATGTCCATTGTTGTAATTTTCAAACTCTGCTTTTTGTATTTTGTTTCTAGGGGCAGGCCATGGTCTGCAGACCAAAAATATTCATAATATAAACATTTATAGTATTAAAATATAATATATTATATAAATAAATAGGGCACCCCTGCGATAGCCAACCAAGCCATATTGTGAGGGCACCCAGGTAGCATTTCCTCTGTTATTGCTTCATATTTGTTGATATCATGGCACAGTGGTCCTAGACACATGATGAGAATATGAAATGGAAGTCATCCTGATGAACAAAAAGGGAGGAAATAAGTAATCAGTGTAGAAATCAATGGCGTTTTTAGAATTTTCCTTATTATATGGCTGTACAAAGGCTGAAGCATCAGTTGAATCATTTCTTTGCTCTAATACATATGGAAGACACCTTTTCACAGCTACAATGTACAGAAAAAGTTTCAGAGAAATTTTGAGTGTGCATAAGCTTATATGTTTGAGTCATGGTTTTGTCTATGTAAATTACCATATTCTCTGATCTTGTGATTTCATGAACACAGAAATGTTGAGTAGTCTTCAATTTTATTGCAGAAATATCATCTATGGGCCTAATGGATGGAATTTAGCTTGGTTTCCCAAAGTTTCACTTTGAGCAATTTCCATAATTAGCATAAATATACTGTATTATTATGGTAAGACTACTACAAGTGAATAGGCTAAAAAATTTAAATGATAGATATCACCATGAAACTTTCTCAGTTGATTACTGATGATAAGAGAAGAAAAAAATGTATTGGATGATTTTTGTATTTTGATGTTTACATATGCAAATGAGGGCATACATCATATTTAGCATATACGTATGAAAGTTTGACAAATTTTTAGCAAAACAATAAAATGTTCAAATTCACATTTTTTTGCTTTAGATGAGGGACAAGTATGTGCAAGATGTAAATAAATTTGAATGAACCCCAAAAAATAATTTATATAGTGGTATTTCCATATAAACTCCTTGGGGTCATAAATGACCCCACTCGGTCAGATTAGTCGCAAAAACAGGCCGGTCGCTTGAGGGTTAAAAACCCTTTATTTTACATCGGGGTAAACATGTTAAAAACACCGACCGATTTCAGCCGTCTGGCTTTCATCAGGACGTGGTTAGCTTTTTGAACACTGCTCCATCAAGTACAGTTAGAAAATTAAGCAATAAGCCACGAGAGGCCGTGGGTTATGCTCGATTGATAACGGCCAAAGAGAGTGCGGCGCGACGTTATCAATAGAGCATAACCCACGGACTCAAGTGGCTTATTGCTTATCTAACACTGTTACACTTAATCGCTGACCAAATTTCTTTAAAGACGCTTTAATAACAATTAATTTAATCCAAGTTGAGGAAGTGATTGTGGTCACCCCGGCAACGTCACTAGGCGTGCGTGCGTTCGTCGCGCTGCCAGACACACACTTCGCTGCATAAACTCATCAAGGGGCAATAAACACCACAGGAATGAAGTGTCTTTGCAATCACACTGATACCCCAAACCACAGATGGTGCAAAGATGTGCTCTTCTTGCAGACTCCCTACCCCAACTGCAACATCTCTAGATGTGCTGGGTCTAATTTAGACGCGCATAGAATCTTCAGGTGGAAGGTGTAGGTTTACGCTCGAATGACCACAGCTATCAGCCAATCAGAATAACTTCCTCAGGCATCATAAATATGTACAGTCCTGATCATCTCTGAAGATTGACATTCATCCAAGTCATCCAGGAGTCCACAGAGTCATTATAAGAGAAGCTGCATTGTACCCATCGTCATCAATTGGTTTAGATCAGGGATGTCAAACTCAGGCCGGGGGTCTCGGGTTGAGTCATTTTATTCCGCCCGCGAGATAATTTAAAATGTCTATCACAGTTGGCCCTTATACATTAATGTATAGCTTAACAAGACTTGAACGTAAAATTTTGTGTCACAGGAATGTGGTCATTTGGTGTGTCACCAAGGCCAATGAAGGCACATTTGAAGTAGCCTACCGTATATGATGGGAAAGAGTGTGTGTGAAATTTAACTATTAGCTTTAAGGGCATGTATGCACATTTTTTTTTATTTATCCTTTATTTAGCACAAATTTAGTCACTGGTTTTTTATATATATATAAATATTGGGTTCGGCCCACAACTCCATTCCAGATTTTGATTTTGGCCCTCGGTCAATTTGAGTTTGACACCCCTGGTTTAGATGAAAGGTGAAACAAGTTCAAAATCCAAAGAGAAGTCCAGTTGCTCACAATCCTGGGGTGCATTTCTCGAAAGCGTAGTTAGCAGCAGTTAGCAACTTGGGTAGTTGCCAATGGGAAATTGCATTGCAACCAACTAAGTAGCTATCGTAGTTAGCAACTACGCTTTCAATAAATGCACCCCTGGTGTGTATGAGGAGGTGAATAGACTGATTCTGGTTCTGATTGTTTTGTGTGTGTGTCATACTGTACACTGAGCATGTCAAGCTTTCAAACAGAAATACCTCACTCTACGCACACTTGCATACAGTAGTATACAAAAAATGCACATTTGCCAATAAAAAATATGAATCCCACTGTGCTGTATGTGTGTTACACTTACACTGAGCATGAGGATGGTCGTTCCAGCGGGGCTGTTCTCAGGCACGTTGACTGTGTAGACAGGCTGGGAGAAGACGGGACTGTTGTCGTTGATGTCCAAGATCTCCACCTGGAGGATCAGGGTTTTGCGACGGGGGTCCACCGCATTGTCGGACGCCTCCACCACCAACTGTGGAGCAGATCAAGTCAAGTCAAGTCAAGTCAAGTCAGATTTAATGGCCATTTCTTCTTTTGTTATCAACATTGAAAAAAATGCTTCTGATTGTAACGTATGACGGCAAGAGAAGGCGAGGAGAGCATTCAAGCCCTTAGCAAAGAGACTGTGTTACAGTATGAGCTTACTGTCATCAAAATTGTAATGGCTATGTCTTAATCTGTTACTTAAGGCTCTCAGTAATGTCATGGCAATGGTGTCATGATGTAGTTGTGTATTTTTAGCAAATAGTGAATAAGACTGCCAGCGACCCCATCTTCACTAAGAGGCTACATACTACACTGGCCAAACCAAGACATGACCATTCCTATGACCAGTCCTATTGCATCCTAAGTGCACAGACAGGACAAATGACAATGCATCCTGTTAATGAGGCACCAATAAAATGAATCATCTCTTCAAACTGATGCCCTGCTAGGTTTCCTCCTGTACTTGCACACAATGATGGCCAACCCAGTTGAATAGTTGGAACCCAGTTGGAATATTTATCACAGTAGATTCTAAATCCAGGTGGCCCGTCACCACTGCTCACAGACGTGGGTCTGCTGGGTTACGCAGACACGAAAGCTGGCTGCGTACATTATCATCACAAACCCAGACCCAAACCAAGCATCAATCCCTCACCTCATACAGGGCGAAGCGCTCGCGGTCCAGGGGCACGGCCGTGTAGATGCTGCCGTTGGCGGTGATGTTGAAGAGGGAGGCATGGGTGAGGAGCCGGTACTGCACCTCGCCGTTCCGGCCCGCATCCGGATCTGTGGCCTGGTAGGAGGAGATGGAGATGGAGAAGGGAGGACAGGAGAGAATGGGATGGAGGGGAAGAAAATTAGAAATGAAAAAAGAAATGTGTAAGAAAGCCAACTCTTTTTTTTAGTATGTTTTTTAGGGGCTTTTGTGCCTTTATTTGATAGGACAGTCTGAGATGGTGACAGGAAGCGAGTGGAACGGAGAAACGGGGTGGGATCGGGAAATGACCCCGGCCGGAGTCGAACCGGGGTCCCCGTGGGCATGCAAGCTCAAATGCGAACTCCACAATATACAGCATGTGTTTCTCTCCACCTATTTAAGTTCAAGTGGGTCAGTAACAAAAAGATACTGTATGTCTAGCAGCGGAGGATGGAGTATGCAAAGGGCAATATACGTATTTGAGACATATTCGAGGATATGCTTCATACATTATGCATTATGCCCTACAGATTAACATTAGACAGGACATATTTACATGAGGACCAGACCACGAACAAGCAGCCCACACTTGAGTTATGTCGGAAGAGCAAAGAGCAACTTGACCCTCTTGCAGCACTGCATGACTGGTCCAATGCGAAGAATACATTTGGTTATTTTTTCACAAAAAAAACACACACACACAAACAAACAAGCACATAGTGTCACAATCATATAGTGAAGCACACACACACACACACACACATACACACACACATACACACATACACACACACACAAGCACACACACACACACACACTGACTAATGGGCATATACTACTTATGGTAGTTCACAACTGTCTTGCTTTCCCCAATCTCCGAACTGGCTAATTTGCCAAAGCCGAGCCGAGTCCTGCTGGTTCAAAGGGTCACCACGGTCTTATCTGCACTTCATTAAGCAGAGAGAGAAGAGGAGCCAAAGACCTCTATCCAAACACACCCGGCACACAGAGCGCCAACAAGGCAGACGTGAAAAAAACATGTAATCTTTACAAGACGGGAGGGGGGTGGGGAGAGATGGGGAGAGAGAGAGAGAGAGAGAGAGAGAGAGAGAGAGAGAGAGAGAGAGAGAGAGAGAGAGAGAGAGAGAGAGAGAGAGAGAGAGAGAGAGAGAGAGAGAGGCGGGGGGGAGAGAAAGACAGAGTGATGGTGTTTAAATGGGAAGCCTTGTAAGCTAGATTGCAGCAATATAGTATACCTTTGGAGTGAGCTAGCTGATTAGCATGTCAGCATCGCTCATTTGCCTGCTGCGCTAATAGCTTTGAGATGCTGCCACTAATTCCCTTTTACAGTAATTAACTGTGAGAGAGAGAGGGGGGGGGGTAGGCAGTAAGGCAAGATGGGAAAAAGAGGGAAAGAAACAGTGAGGGCAGGAAAAGCGCGAAAAGAGGGATGAGTGTGGTGAAGGGAAGGAAGTGGTACGTGCGTAGGCCTATAGTACAATATTAGCATGGGCATGCTAACCCCTTAAGCTCATCTCTCTGAGTTGTAGTCGGAGTGGAGAGCTGAACTGATAGCAGCTCAGCATTGCCACACAACTACAACCACGAACCAGAGGAGTACTTGGCCGTGAGATGTGACAAACTGACAAGGGATCAGCATCAGTTCTCTGGATGGGTGGTTTGACATTTCTGAGCTCGGCTGACGGTTAAACTGTTAACCCTGAACCTGAGGAGTGGGGGAAAGAGTGGGAGCAGGCAGGGGTAGAGAGATAAAGAGATGAAGAGAGAGAGAGAGAGAGAGAGAGAGAGAGAGAGAGAGAGAGAGAGAAAGGAATGGCGTGAAATGAAGTGAAATGTAGACAGAGAGAGAGATAAAGAGGGATAAAGGACAGATTCGAACAGTAAAGGAGGGATGGAAGAGAGGACAAGAGGAGAGAGAGAGAGAGAGAGAGAGCGTGAGCAGTATTGTTGGAATGAGTCAACTCCCCTCCACCCCTACTTCCTCGCTCTCCTTTTCACGCGTGAAAAAGGTCGGGACAGCTCCCAAATGCCACCAGCGACAATGATCCATCAGAGAGAGAAAAGATGCTGAGAACGAGAGAAACAGAGGGATGGATGGAGGGAGGGCGGGCCAGAGAGATGAAAGGAGCGGTATAGGGCAAAACGAAGAAAAAAAAGGGGAACAGATGGGGGTAGAGAGAGAGAAAGAGAGAGCGAGAGAGAGAACGAGAACGAGAACGAGAACGAGAACGAGAGACAAAGAGTGAAATGGGAAGGAGAGCAGGAGATGAGGACAGGCCCCATGAGTCGATGTGTGTGTTTGTGTGTGTGTGTGTGTGGGCGTGTATGGGTGTTGGTGTATATGTATGTGCTTGTGTGTATGTGCTTGTGTGTGTGTGTGTGTGTGTGTGTGTGTGTGTGTGTGTGTGTGCGTGTGTGTGTATGTGTGTGGGCGTGGGTGTATGAGTGTCAGTGCGTGTGCTTGTGTGCATGTGTGTGTGTGTCTGTGTGTGGGTCTGTGTGCTGCTGAGGTTGATAGTGTGGGGCGGGGATTTGGATCGCAAAAAGACCGTGCAGGGTGTGTGTGTGTGTGTGTGTGTGTGTGTGTGTGTGTGTGTGTGTGTGTGTGTGTGTGTGTGTGTGTGTGTGTGTGTGTGTGTGTGTGTGTGTGTGTGTGTGTGTGTGTGTGTGTGTGTGTGCGTGTGCAAATGAGGGTAGAGATAGAGGTTAGCGGAGACAAGCTGCGAGAGAAATGGCACCATCAGCTAACGAGACACACACACACACACACACAAACACACACACACACACACACACACACACACACACACACACACACACACACACACACACACACACACACACAATCAAGCATCTCATTTTGCGGCATGAAGCAATCCCGTTTTTCCCCCTCCCACCTCCCTGCGATTCTTCGTGTGAGCTTATAGCTCCAACCCATGACTGCCTTGTGGTGAGTGATGGCAGTGAGTTTCTAGATGGGCCTTTTTTTTTAAAGACTCTTCCTTAATGTGCCTGCCCTGACAAAGTAATCGAGATAAGATAGCGGGGCGATGCAGGCTCGTGGCGTCGATGAGAGGAATTAAAGCTGAGCGAGCGCGTTAACAAACACCACAGCGCAAAACCGTGTGCACATAAAAGGCCTGGAAACATTTAGCGTAGCAACAGGCCTCCAGCCATCTGTTCAAAGAAGCAATTAATTTCTGAGGAAGAACGAAGGAAAAGGGAAGGGAAAAAAAAACCCTTCCCGCCATTTAAATCCTCGAATGCGCGCACGCACGTATAATGCGTGGCGGCGGATATTGTGACAAAATGGCAACAGAGGCGACTGCAGATTATGATAATCAAATCCCATCGCGCTAATTGAATGCTACTGTTAACACCAACCCCAGCCCCCCCCTCCTCCTCCCCGATCCCCGAGCCCTCGTACCCACACTGAAAGCTCATGTTTCATAGCTGGGCCAATTAGCTGCAGAGGTATGCAATATGCTGACAACATACAACCACTGTGTGTGTGTGTATGCATGGAAGTGTGTGTGTGTATTATATGTGCGTGAGTGTTTGTGAGTGAGAGAGAGAGAGAGAGAGAGAGAGAGAGAGAGAGAGAGAGAGAGAGAGTGAGACAGAGAGAGAGAGACAGAGACAGAGACAGAGAGAGAGAGAGAGAGAGAGCTGTCATAATCACACATTTCACGCGGTGATGGGGCCTCACCCAAGTCAATGTATGGGAGCCACGAAGACAATTATGCAGCAGCATGAGCAGTGAAGTGGTGCTACGGCCAGCTGTGTCTCTGTGCAGTGTGTGTGTGTGTGTGTGTGTGTGTGTGTGTGTGTGTGTGTGTGTGTGTGTGTGTGTGTGTGTGTGTGTGTGTGTGTGTGTGTGTCAGTGTGTGTGTGTGTGTGTGTGTGTGTGTGTGTGTGTGTGTGTGTGTGTGTGCGTGCTTGCGCGTTTGTGTGCGTGTACGAGTGCTTGTGAGTGTGCCTGCCTGCCTGTAGTGGCGGTATGTGTGTGTTGGCCCTGGCATACACACACCCCTAGGGAGAGGGGCTCTCCTGGAGTGGGGTCCGGGCTCCCAGAGAGAGAGATAGATGGACAGATCCCGAGCTGCTATAGCAGCCGTCCGCGCAGTCAAGGGCATCAACGCGAGACAAATTTACCCGGCCATTAGCTGTGTAACAGTGCAGACACGAGGACCCGGGGTTAGATAACAACATCCGTCATTAGCACTGCAGTCTTAAGTGTAGTGCCTCTGGGGGGAAAAAAACGGACGTGCTTCATTTGAAATTGTGTTTTAATGTGTTCTAGTCTGTGTTTTAGTCCACCATGTGACTGAGGATGAGGGAAAAAAAACATAGATGTGATATACCACATGAGGGCCAAAAATGAGTTTCACAGACCATGAAAATAAAAATAAAAACATCCAAGTCATTTAAGATGAGGCAGGATTTGCATCCCTGAACTGAAGAGTTAATAAACACAGCGGCTGTTTTCAGAGTGAGCCCAATATCAGAGCCAGTTCTCACACCACCAGTTCTCACACCAGAACTTGTCCCACACCCAAAAGAAGAAAAGCATCATCACAGTTGAATCAGAAAGTTTTACTTGGTGCATATTGAGAAGCCAAGGCCAATTTGCAGTTGCCGAATTCTGCGATTTTGGGTGTGAACACATCACCACCTTCCAACTTAGAAGTGAGAACTGGCACGACCGCAGCTCTCTTCCAATCTGAAAGCACCACACGATAGCCACTCCTAGAAAATGGTGTGCTGGACTTGTGATGTTAGAGGCATGTAATATCAGCGTGGCGGCTCTGGTTTCATGCACATCGTTCCCCCCGAGGCTTTATTACTATCTCACGGTGTTGGGAATGAGGTCTAAGCCAGCACAGTTGCTCGTGCTGGGCCTCCTGAGCTACAGCCTGTGATGTTGGCTCCACGGGGCCAATGCCATGCCACGCTCTCTCTCAAAGGGGTGAGGAGCTGGGTGAGCTTCATACTGCGCGAACACAAGATAGGGGCCATGGGGTGGAGCGGAAGAAGAAGAAGCAGCATGAAGGAGAGTGGAGTGGAGTGGAGTGGAGTGGAGTGGAGTGGGCGCATGAAATACACGGGCAGTGCCATGATGATGAGAGAAAGAGAGAGAGAAAGTGATGAAACGGAGAGCAAGAAGAATGAAATTGGGAACAAGAAAGTAGAACGGCCACCCACCATATGTTGTGATGTGCTCGGTGCAAGCTCTCTTTGGAGTTTGGGCATTTGCAAAAATCAGCAAAAAAAAGGGGTTTTCAAAAGTAATTTCAAACATATTTTTCGGTGTGTGTGTGTGTGTGTGTGTGTGTGTGTGTGTGTGTGTGTGTGTGTGTGTGTGTGTGTGTGTGTGTGTGTGTGTGTGTGTGTGTGTGTGTATGTGTGTGTGTGTGTATGTGTGTGTGTGTGTGTGTGTGTGTTTGTGTTTGTGTGTGTGCGTGCGTCCGTGCACGTGCACGCGTGTGTGCGCATGAGCACGCCCATGTGTATGCCTGCGTGCATGTGTGCAGCCATGTGTGTAAAATGAAAAAGACCAGACGGAATAAAAAATAAATAATTCAACCTAGAGCACATTGCAATGCAATAAGCTGCAATATTGCGATACATTATGCTCGTTCTCACTGTGATTATCATAACACACGTTTTAAGCGAACTAAACACAGTCGGGATTTTGTTGAACATGAAAAGCATCAAAATATAATTCCAAATCCTCTCTCTTGTCTCTGAGCCGTGCCATCTTTTGTCTACTCTGACAGATTAAAGCTCCCCGAATATTGAGCGCGGAGAACTTTAGAATTTTCCCTTTGATGCCCTGTTATCTCTACCGGTCTCAGCATTGCCTGCCGCTAACGTGAAAAACCCACCTGCTAATTGTCTTATCAGAATTATTACGGCTGGCATGCAAGACATTCAAACACTTCAACCGAAAGCAAAAAAAACCCACAACCAACAAAACTAACAACAAAACAGGGGTGCATTTCTCGAAAGCGTAGTTGTTAGCAGTTAGCAACTTGGGTAGATGCCAATGGGAAATTGCATTGAAACCAACAAAGTAGCTACCGTAGTTAGCAAACTACGCTTTCGAGAAATGCACCCCTGCAGAGCACTTCACATTGTCAGTCAACATAGCGCGCACCACCTGAAGGACTCGCGGTGTGTACCAAGGTGGGAAGAGGCGTCGTCTTCTCCCTCTGATTACACCTCTAACCAAGCAAGGGCTGATTAATCGCCGACGCTAATTGGAAATCCCTGCCGCTCCGCTCCGCAAGGCAAGGCGAAGAGAGACGAGGCACATGGCACCGTCACTAATGGCTCTCAAGCTGCTTCGGTGGCTCAAGCAAGTCTTAAAATTGCTGTTGTGTGCATGTGTGTGTGCGTGTGTGCATGTGTGTGTGTGTGTGTGTGCCTGCGTGCGTGTCTGTGTGCGAGAAAGAGAAAGAGGGAGAGAGAGAGAGAGAGAGAGAGAGAGAGAGAGACTGTTTGTGTCTGTGTGCATGTGTCTGTGTCTGTGTCTGTGTGTTTCACCTAATCATTTTCACTGTCACAAAATGAATGATATCCTCATTTGTCTACAGAGTGGCTGCACAATGACAGCACAGCATGTCTGTGTGTGTGTGCGCGCACGCGCGCGTGCGTGCGTGCGTGCATGCGTGCGTGCGTGCGTGCTTGTGTTCGCGTGTCTGTCAGGCATGTGTGTGTGTGGATGTGTAATGAAGCAAGGCCCCATCAACACTGCTCACATGATAAATTCCCATCTCAAGCACCGGCGAGGTGTGTCTGAAAGCATGCCGATGACAGCTTGAAACAAGGGAGGAATTAACTCAGGTCATGATCGTAGCTAGCGAATGCTACTATGACAAACCGCGCAGCCATATGCTGCCGCATAAGCACAGCCATCATGTCAACTGATGGGGTCGGAATATTGCTGTAATTACTTAATTACCATGGCTCCGTTGATTGTTGACACGCAATCGGGATCCTCCTCTTTCTTGATACCCCTCAAATGCCATGAACAAGCTACTGGGAGTGCCATGGGTATTGAAGTCATGTGTTCCTCGGGTGCTCTTCAGCATGGAGATCCAAACCATTCTTCCAAGAGTAGTTACTATTAAAGTAGTTACTATTAAAGGCCTTTATAATTATACATCAAAGCCCACTAGAAATAAAAGGCTTTTTTAATAGTAACCATACTCTTGAGTGTTTTCTTTGAAAATCCCTCAAATATCATTCCTGTTGATGAATATATCTTAGTCATGGTGCATTTATGTGTATAGCTACCACAATAGGTGTATTATTTGGATCATGTGTATTAGGTAAGTGTGTATTATGTGTGTATTATGCGTATTAAGTGTATTATGGTACATTCCAGACCCAATTCAAACTAGTGGGAGATGGGAGTTCTACCTCTGTTAGGGTTTTGGACTTTGTATTTCTGTGTGGACTTTTTAGTTGAGTTTTTGAATCATGTTTGAGTTCCTGTATTGTTCATGTGCTTTTGTTTACTTCCTGTGCTTTTGTTTTGCTTTGCCATGTGTCCACTTTGCTGTCTAATGTTGATCTCCGCCCCTTGGTCCTAATTGGTTTCCCTAGTGTTTTCACCTGTCTCGTTGTCTCTGTCTGTTCCTAGTTCTAGGTTATTGTCCTCACCTGTACCTTGTTGTCTTCTGTGCTTTCTGTTCGTTCAACTGATTGTCTGCTGATTAGTCCCCTGTGTCTTATTTGCTTTCAGTGTATTTAAGCCCTGGTGTGTCTCTTTGTCCTTGCTGCGTCATTGTTGAACCTTTGTCGAAACCTTGTAGAACCCTGTAAGTACTGTCTGTAGTCTTGATTATTCCTAGTTCGTCCGTGTCCCTATCTTGCCTTAGTCTTTCTTGGTTTTCCCCATTGTGGGTCTTTTTGTTTGTAGTTGCATCTCCGTCTTTCAGTGTTTTTGTATTCTTTTGTTTCAAAATAAAACCCCCTTTATTATCATCCTGATTCTCTGCGTGCTGCATTTGGGCTTCCAACCTGAAAAAACCTGACAACCTCTCACTACAAGTAGTGCTCTGGAACACCAGTGGAAGGGAGACCTTCCACAAGCAAACTGGGGAGAACTCTTTCTACCTGCACTTCAAAATAATTAAGTCGGAGGATAGTGGTTGCGCCCATGGAGCCCCCATTTTAAAAAAAAGACATTAAATAAGCCCTTACTCTTCTTGTGTGGTTGTTTCAGACACAGCCATTTCTTATTCATGTTGTGGTGTGAAGTTATTTGGTAGAGCCGATATAAAACCCGTACGATCCGGTTGAAGAGCCGGATCAAGACCTCATCCGGACAGACCGGATGGCTGTCGTGCATTGATCCGCCAAAGGCGGGTCAGACGGCATTTCATTAGTATGTCAACAAAAAGGCAGTTACAGCGCGAGAAATTGTGAAACCGGAATATATCCTCTTCAGTTGACTACAACAGCCATTCTCTAATCTCTCTAGTATGCTGTTCAGTCACGAACACTCATTGAGTAAAACTGAACCAACTCCCGCCTCATCATTCATCGAGCCTGTTTTATCCGTCCTGCCTGTTGTGGCCAATTGAGTCGCGGATCCCCACTCCCTATGTGTGCGCCTCTGACTCTGTTGAGGTCTACATTTCTAAATGTTATCAGTGCTCTGCCAACGCTTTTACATCTTTGTCTGTAGGCTACTCTTATATTCTACAGACGTGACTCTACTATCACTCACTGCATTACAGCGTAGCCTACAGACTTTAAAGTCACTGCTGTCACTCCCCTCGTCCGAGTCAGCAGCGGCGCCCTCGGCGACTCGGTGAGACGAATCCTGACTGAGTTGTTGATAGCAGCGAATCCCCTAAGGATCGGATCAACGCTTAAGTTTCGTTTTTGCCATGAGTGTGCGAGTCGCAAGGCAACTCGGCAGCGGAAGCGAGTGGTCATCTGCTGCTCGCCTCCTGACTGTCCCTGCTCAGCTAGACTTCTGCTCCCAAATATTTGACTTTTAGTCTTCTTAAATACAAACACACACATTATTTATTGCAAAATCAGGAACATGCCGTTTCACTGCTGCCAAAGGCTCTTCAAGTTGTGGTTGCATGTTTAGCGAGGAGACCCAGGTGGGTCGGATCGCAGCATGAGTTTAGGAACTGTGAAGATTCATAAAGTGAGTTTTGTTGATCAAACTGTCTTACTCTTTGATTTATCAACGTGAATTGATAAATGGGACAACAAAGGCGAGGCGCATAGCTACTTAATGGCAGAAACGTTAAAAAAATGCATTATTATTATTTATTTTTACTTATTTTAAATAAGTGATCCGAGTGATCCGTCTAATCCGGATACCCTCCTTGGAATGATCCAATCAATCCGGACGCCTCAAAGATTCGAGTTAAGCACCTCTATTATTTGGGCTGTTTTGTCTCATCTCAAAACACCTTGCCAAAGTCAGTTACATCATGGTGGTTGCTATGGTTGTTTAACTCTCACTTCAACTGCCTGGAGCGCTTGGAGATGGGAGCTGGAATAATTCATGTAGGAGAAGTCCCATGTCTAACTTCAATTTTCTGGTCTGGAACGGGGCATTAGTCCCCACTGAGGACACATTAATCTTGGAGATAGGAAAAGTTGCAGCAACCAGAGCCAGCAGCCTTTCGTCGTGACTTAGTGCCCAGCGAAGTCGGACCTTCCCAGCACACTTCTATGTAGGACAGTTAAACTCAGTCGGTCGAGCAGTTATAGCCGAAGAGAGCGAGGAATTGAGGTTCGCGCCCTTGGCACCGCGGTAATAAAGGCGGTGGGCGTCCCCGCCCCCAGCTCAAATTCCACCTTTCAGGAGTGATTTGACTAAATTCTTCGTCAACAGCCAATGAGTGTCTCCCATAGAGGTGAAGACCGATTCTTACGAATAAGAACACTGCGGTTTTCGAAATACACGATAGTGACCGATACCATAAGTTATAAAAAAGCATAACAGATAGATAAGTAATTGTAGGCTATATAAAAGTAAAATGCAATGCTAGACATTTTATTGTCTAAAGCATGCAAATCCTTCTCTAGTAGTCTGAGTACTGGGCCAAAAAAGAGAGAAAAGTTGAAGTTGAATCAAAACAAAGTCTAAGACATCAGTGTGCGCCCCAAAAAAGTTTTTTAATCAAAATGTTTAATCATAATCGTATCTAATGAAGGGTGCAATGGCTGGGATGTTGCTTCTGCGATGAAAATTAAACGTAGGCCTATACAATGTCTCACAATCCCCACTGAAAATGAAACTCAAAAATCCCTGACTGCACACATTTCATCTAACTATAATATTACTGTCCATAAATTTTGATCCATTACATGCTGTACGCTGTCATGACAGGGAGTGGATATTGCGTCAACTCACCTCGACACGGCCGACAAACAAGCCGGCCTGCTCCTCCATGACGGTGAGGTTCCTCGGTAGAGACAGGTCAAAGGTCGGGTCGTTGTCATTGACATCCGTCACCACGATGTTCACAGTGGTCGTGGATGTCTGGAGAGAGAGAGAGAGAGAGAGAGAGAGAGAGAGAGAGAGAGAGAGAGAGAGAGAGAGAGAGAGAGAGAGAGAGAGACAGAGAGAGAGAGAGAGAGAGAGAGAGAGAGAGAGAGAGAGAGAGAGAGAGAAATGGTGGTGTTATATAATAGACAATTGGAATGGCTTTTCCCACTGAGTTAGTAAGACTATGTGACTGAGGTATGTGCACGGTAGTCATGAATAAAATGTTTCGGTAATGCAATAATTCAATTCAATGCGTAATGTATTGCTGCAGTACAAACACACACACACACACACACACACACACACACACACACACACACACACACACACACACACACACACACACACACACACACACACACACACACACACACACACACACACACACACACACACACACAAAACTGATGAACTTCTATATTCTATATTCATATGACTTGCACATATGTACCCCTCTCCCATCACAGACACACACACACACCCCTTCCCAACATATAATGTATATTGTACATTCATATGGCTAAAATACTGTGCACACACACCACTGTCCACATATTGACATGTGCACGCTCTCTTTCACTCTCTCTCTCTCTCTCTCTCTCTCTCTCTCTCTCTCTCTCTCTCTCTCTCTCTCTCTCTCTATCTCTCTCTCTCTCTCTCTCTCTCTCTCTCTCTCTCTCTCTCTCTCTCTCTCTCTCTCTCTCTCTCTCTCTCTCTCTCTCTCTCTCTCTCTCTCTCTCTCTCTCTCTCTCTCTCACACACACACACACACACACACACACACACACACACACACACACACACACACACACACACACACACACACACGCGCACACACACACACACACACACACACTCTCCCCAGTGTACAGGTATGACAAATGGTTCCCCTGAGAGCGTGACTCCAGCTCGTGCTGCTCGGTTGGAAAGGCACGTGCGCATTGCAAGGTGACAAGCATGGGAAACGACCCGCGGAGGAGGAGTCACCTTCAGCTCACCTGCAGCAGCCAGGGGATGAAGGTAGGCAGAGAGAGAGAGAGAGAGAGAGAGAGAGAGAGAGAGAGAGAGAGAGAGAGAGAGAGAGAGAGAGAGAGAGAGAGAGAGAGAGAGAGAGAGAGAGAGAGAAAGGTACAGATGCAGGTGGAGATGCAAGCAGGCAAACAGGCAGAGAGGCAACCCAGGATGTAGCAAGCCAAGCAGGCAGAGACTCAAAGGGTTAGGTAGAGAGGCAGGCAGGCAGGCACACGGGCAGAGAGGTAAGCACACAGAGAGGGAACCAGACAGAGAGGCAAGCAGGCAAGCAAGCAGCAAGGGCAGCAGACATAGAGGCACAGAGGCAGGTAGAGAGGCAGGCAGGTAGAGAGGCAAGCAGGTATAGGCAGGCCGAGATGCCGACTGAGATGCAGGCAAGAGGCAGAGAAGCAGGGTGACGCAAGTTGTGACGCAACTTTGTTCTGAACTGTTGTCACCACTTGTACATTACATTACATGCATGTTGATCCTTCCATTCACCATAAAAGAGAGTAGACCTCTCCTTCCCCATTCCCACCATCACCCCCCATACCCCGGATCATTACCACCTAAAACAAAGATTAACACCATTACAGATTGACCAAAGCCCCTTATCTAAACACAATTTTTTCTCAAACAAGGTAAAACAAGTTGGCAGAGAGAGACGCAGGCAGGCAGACAGAGACAGAGGCTAGCAGGCAGATAGGCAGAGAGGCAGAGAGGCAGAGAGGCAGGCAGAGAGAGGCAGGCATGCAAAGATGCAGGAAGGAAAAAACAAATAAGCTGGGAGAAAGGCAGGCAGGGAGGAAGGCATGGCAGATAGAGAGGCAGGCGTACAGGCAATCAGAGAGGAAATAAAATAAGACAGGCAGAGATGCAGGAATGGAGAGAGGAGAGTAGGTAAGACAGCAAGCAGGGAGGCAGAGAGGCAGATAGGCAGGGAGGGAGGGAGGTAGAGGGGTAGAGAGGCAGGCAGGTCAGCAGGGAGAGAGGAAGGCAGAGATGCAAAGACCCAGGTAGAGGCAGAGTCAGAGATAGGCTAGGCGTTACAACTCAGCCCACCTCTCCACACAGTACATCACTTGAACCATTCTACTACCTCTGGTAGGCAGGCGGCTAGGGGACACCACACACCACTTAACCCTACCTCACCGCCCCACACCGCATAGAGCTTGAAAGTCCCGCGCCTTAGTTCTGCATTTCACTGGACCTAAGCTGACCATCTAACAACATGGTAGCGAGTAAATATCTTCTGATCTCAGTCATTATATGTGCTGGGCTACAAATATGCTGTTTAAGAGGCTAGATAAAGATCATTCGTGCAGAAGTATCAATATTTTGTTCCGAGACCGTCTGCATGAAAAATGTGAAGAAACACAGCTTTCTAAAAAGTGTGGGGGTTCGTACGAAAAATTAAGCAAAAATATAGCTGCAAGCAGCAATGCGGGGCCAAGCAGTAAACTTGCCAGAGTCGCCACGGCAACAGAAGGAACTGCAGCGCCCCCTTTGGTCCAAATCTCACCAATGTTGGTGTGCATTCCTTGGAGGGGAGTGATCACGTAAACCAAGTTTAGTTTGAATCCGTTGAAGAGCTGCCGAGATATGAGCTCACTTCCTGTTACCTGTTGGTGGCGCTAGAGAGTTTCAGCTTGGGGTCTGGATTTTTTTGTGGGAGGTCATGGGATGGACTAGAATGTGTGCAAAAAATCCTAACAGAAATTGACTAACGGTTGCTGAGATATGACCTCACTTCCTGTTTTGCCACCTTTATGACAATTTTGATTGGCTGTCATCGGCAAACGACAGGAGGTGTCCAAAATTCTTTGAATAACCTAAAGAATATCAGTCCCAAGATGAAGTGTACCCTTTTGTAGGGCATTCTGACCAAAATTGTGGGACAAGTAGCATTTTTATTGAATTTCACAAAATTCAAAATGGCGGACTTTTTTCTTCCGGTTGACATGAAGTCATATAGTGCGTTGAATTCGGCTTGGCCCAAGGATTCTAGTGATAGTATTATTTTCAAAATTAGGCATACAGTGTAAAAGCTACAGGCAAAAATGTAGCTAAAAATTTGACCTGTTGGTGGCGCTACAGAGTTTGAGCTGGGGATCTGATTTTTTTGTGGTAGGTCATGGGATGGACTACTATGTGTGTACAAAATCCCAGCCTAATTCGACAAACGGTTGCTGAGATATGACCTCACTTCCTGTTTTGCCACTTTTACGACAATTTTGATTGGCTGTCACGGCTAAACGATAAAAGATATCTAATATCCCTTGAGACCCCATGTGTAACTCAGTCCAGAGATGCTATATACCAAGTTTCGTGCGAATTGGTCAAAAATTGCGGGAAAAATAGCATTTTTATTGAATTTTACAAAATTCAAAATGGCGGGAAAACTTTCCTGGTGGAAAATGACGTCATAGGGTGTGTTGGATTCGTCTTGGCTCAAGGATTCCAGGGATACCAAGTTTTTGAAAATTGGCCCAGCGGTTCAAAAGTTACAAGCAGAAATGTACTTGCAACTTTGACCTGCTGGTGGCGCTAGAGCGTTGGGACTGGGGACCTATACATCGCTGTGGGTAATGCTGAGACTGTCCCTAATGTGTGTGCCAATTTACAGCATTTTCCTACCTACGGTTCTATGGGCTGCCATTGACTTGCTAAGGAGAATTATGGTGACATAATAATAATCGTAAGAATACCAGCTAACACTATAGGGGCCTTCGCCAGCTTCGCTGCTTGGCCCCTAAATATCAGAAACAACATATATGGAGCTCATGGCACAACTCGAAGGGGATCGAAATATAATTTTAATACTGCCATTGGATTACATGCTATGATTTTCGGCTAAAAACGCTGTTGAGGTCCCATGAAATCAGGGGAAGTGACGTCACTCTCAAGCTCTATTGTGCTTCACCATACAATACATCACTTCATCCACTCCACTACCCCTGGTCGGCAGGTAGCCAGATGAGGCAGGGCGAACAGCAAAGAGAGAACAGCATGCTCGGTCGGAGCACCACACCACACCACACTGCTCCCCACCTCACTACACCGCATCACCCTACACTACCTCACCTGAACGGCTGCACCTCCTCCGGTAATCAAGCAGGCAAGTGAGGCAGGGGGTACAGAAGAGGCAGTCAGGCTGTGCCCTCCTAGTGACGCAACAGCTTCAGCGTTGCTACCAGTCAGGTCAGGAGTCAATGCAAGTACTTTCTGAGTTCCCGCAAATACGGGAACTCTTCCCACTTTGTTGGGAAGCAAACAATCATTAGCAAACCAAGGGAGGCCATTTGGGAAATGCTGTTTGGGAAATGTTAATTGTTATGCTCTTGGTCAGACCAAGTCTCAAAGAGATTTGAAAGTCGATGATAATCAGGGGGTACAGAAGAGACAGAATGCCCCGAGCACTCCAGCGTACTGCTTCCCACCTCACTACGGCGCACCACACTATAATGCCTCACCAAAAGAAAACGGCAGGTAAAAATGTCTATAAATAGCGAGTGAGGAGCTGGCAATCAACGCACAAATTTATAGACCAAGCAGCACATGAGCGACTCCAGCGACGGAAGAAATTAACTTTGTATTGAGTTGCGTGACAAAAGGAATTTGGGCAACTACTAGAGGCGATTTGCTGGACTTGAGGGACGGTTTGAAGTGGAACTCCAGCGGATATTAAGTAAATTAGCTATGATGTGGTTCAGCCAATGGGAATGTTGCATTCTTGCATTCTGCTTTTAACGGGTATACTCTGTCTCTTCTATCGCTTGCATCGCTTTTGCTGCACAGTCCAGCGATTCTCTGTCACTTGATCTTGTCGCCGTCATTGTATTTCGCCCGGTCAGGCAGGCAAGTGAGGCAGTGGGAAGAGCAGAGGCAGCAGGCTGGCAGCACCATAATCACCCTAACTCACTTCAACTCCCTGCCCACTGTGCCTCAACACCGCATCATACTACTCAACTAAACTCTGACAATCAAGCAGCCTCAAAGCACAATATTGCTAGCCAGGCTGCGCTCTCCTAGTGACGCAACACCTTCGCCGGCGTTGCTTCAGATCGAATCGTGATTGCAAGTCTATGATAATCAGGCAACAATATTGCACCCACGATGCCTCACCATACAATATCTCACCTCAACCCCTCCACTCCATCAGGCAGGCAGGCAGAGGAAAACCACCACACCACACCACCACACCACACTCCACTGCACTCCACTGCACTGCACTGCACCACACTGTGCCTCACCATACAATAATGTGCCTCCTTTCAACCACTCCACTACACCAGGCAGGCAGGCAGGCAGGCAGGCAGGCAGAAGGAGTAAAGGACAGGCAGCCTGCTAGCACCAAGACACCCCAACTGCACTGCACCACACTGTGCCTCACCATACAATAATGTGCCTCCTTTCAACCACTCCACTACACCAGGCAGGCAGGCAGGCAGGCAGGCAGGCAGGCAGGCAAGCAGGCAGGCAGAGTAAAGGACAGGCAGCCGGCTAGCACCATCACACCCCACTGCACTGCACCACACTGTGCCTCACCATACAATAATGTGCCACAGATTTCTCCACTACACCAGGCAGGCAGGCAGGCAGGCAGGCAGGCAGGCAGGCAGGCAGGCAGGCAGGCAGGCAGGCAGGCAGGCAGGCAGGCAGGCAGGCAGGCAGGCAGGCAGGCAGGCAGGCAGGCAGGCAGGCAGGCAGACAGGCAGGCAAGCAGGCAAGCAGGCAGGCAGGCAGGCAGGCAGGCAAGCAGGCAGGCAGAAGAAGAACAGCACAGGCAGAGGGAGAAGAACCCAGGCAGCCTGCTAGCACCATCACACCGCACTGCACTGCACCACACTGCACTCACCATACAGTAATGTGCCTCACTTTAACCACTCTACTGCACCAGGCAGGCAGGTAGGCAGGCAGGCAGGCAGGCAGGCAGGCCGAGGGAACACAGCACAGGCAGGCGGCTAGCACCAACACACCCCACCCCACCCCACTGCCAGTGCACCTCACTACGCCTCAGCTCAGCTCACCTCCGCTCCCCTCAGCCACTTCATCACCAACCCCCTGCACTGATGTAAAGCCCAATCCACTGAACAGGCCCACTCAGATTGTGGCAATAGAGCCATCCATCTCCGCACTGCTTACAGAGCGGCGCGGCGCGGCGGCCAGCTGCGGGGGTGAGTCACTGACATCGTGTGCTATAGGCAACCACCTTGGAAATGGCACAAAAAAATGGACACTGCAAGGAAAACGACATAATGAAACTTTAAAATGTGGACGGGGCAAAATAAAAGAGAGAGCGAGAAAGAGAGAGGGAGAGAGAGAGAGAAAGAGAAGGGAGAGACAGAAAGAGAGAGAGAGGGAGAGAGACAGAGAGAGAGAGAGAGAGAGAGAGAGAGAGAGAGAGAGAGAGAGAGAGAGAGAGAGAGAGAGAGGGGGGGGAGGGAAAGGAGAAACTGAAGGCCAAATGGTAACACATACATCTTCTGTCATGAAAATGAAAAACGGAACTCCATTCAGTGAGAAGCATCTCTCTCTCTCTCTCTCTCTCTCTCTCTCTCTCTCTCTCTCTCTCTCTCTCTCTCTCTCTCTCTCTCTCTCTCTCTCTCTCTCTCTCTCTCACACACCTACTACAGACCAGGATAAACTGTCATGGAATTTCTGTGCTGCTGATACACAAAAAGCCTTCTCACCTACTTTGGCCAAGTCTGAAAAGTGGCTTTGCACACCATCGCTGACAGGAAGCAGCCACTTCATTCAACTACACTATTTTAGTGGTGAGCACTTTGGAAGGGCGCATTCAGGTAGAGGAGTCAGGAGTTTTCTTCCGACGTGTGTCTAT
>NC_085880.1:732500-747500 GCF_034702125.1 Engraulis encrasicolus
GTGTGTGTGTGTGTGTGTGTGTGTGTGTGTGTGTGTGTGTGTGTGTGTGTGTGTGAGAGAGAGAGAGAGAGAGAGAGAGAGAGAGAGAGGGGAGAGAGAGAGAGAGAGAGAGAGAGAGAGAGAGAGAGAGACTGTGTGTGTGCGTGTATGTGTATGTACGTGCGTGCGCGCGTGCGTGCATGTCTACAGCTGAAGGACCAAAAGACACACACACCTCCTCTCGGCCGCCGGGGCGTTGTCCGCCGCCCGGACCGTCAGCGCGTACGAGCGGCCCACCATCAGTGTCACCCCCGGCGCTATGGTGATGCGGCCCGTGAAGTTGCTGATGACAAAGTCACCCTGGTCGCCGGCCAAGATGGCGTATGTCACCAGGCCGTTCGCGCCTTCATCAGCGTCACGCGCAGTCAGCTGTGACGGAAAGAGTAATGGAAAGAGGGAGGGAGAGAGAGAGGAAGAGAGAGAGAGAGAAAGATGAGGTGAGGGTAAAAGAAAGAAGGGAAGTAAAAAAAAGGAGTAAAGGAGATGAGTACATTTACTGCCATTCTACCCTGCAGCCCTCAGCCTCAGTCCCATCATCCATCTTCCATATGTGTTTTTTGCACAGGATAAGCATTTATAACAGTCCTCCTCCCTACAGATCCTTCATCCTGCATACGGTGCGATAATGACATTTCTCTACACAGTGCAGTTTGGTGTTGCTCTGCACTGCGTATACCGGTACATCAGGATGCACTGTGAGGTCTATCTTTCATCTATATCACAAGTGGAAGGAGGACCACTGTCGTTTGAGTCTGTGTGAAGGTGTGTGTGTGTGTGTGTCTGTGTGTGTGTGCGTGTGTGTGTGTGTGTGTGTGTGTGTGTGTGTGTGTGTGTGTGTGTGTGTGTGTGTGTGTGTGTGTGTGTGTGTGTGTGTGTGTGTGTGTGTGTGTGTGTGTCTGTGTGTGTGTGTGTGTGTGTGTGTGTCTGTGTCTGTGTCTGTGTGTGTGCGCAGGGGTGCTGACAGGGGGTGTTAAAGGGGACAATTGTCCTGGAACCAGGGGGAGAGGGGGCCCAGAATTGGCTCCTCACTACATTGTATCTATTGGGCTGGGGGGCCCTTTCAGATGACTTTGTCCTGGGCCCATTTAGGACAAATGGGCGGCCCTGTGTGTGTGCGTGTGCGTGTGCGTGTGCGTGTGCGTGTGCGTGTGCGTTTTTGTGTGCGTGTTCCATCCATAACGCTGTTTATAATCCCCAACTGGCTGCCACTGGGAATACAATGCGTAAGCTGACTTTGAGATGTCACTTGGAGGCTTATAACTATGTAACTGTAACAAGATATACGTATTGAGGTCATTTCTCACACAGTAGCATTCCCCAAAAATGGGGATACTGTGCTGCACTGTACTGTACTACAAACCTACTGTACTGCAGTCACACTGTCCTATGCATGCCTTCAAATAGACAGTGTTGTCAATATAGTGACTTTTTCACTAGACTTATCATTTTTTAGGCGTCTCTGGCGACTAAAAATCTCATCTAGCAACTTCAGCAACTTTTTGTCATCTTGCGACTTAAAAAAAACCTAGGGCCTCATTTATAAAACTTTGCGGAAGAAATGCGCCAAAAGATGGCGCACGCACGAAACTCAGGATGTGCGTGCGCAAGAAAATATTCAGATTTATAAAGCATGGCGCACGCACGTTCCACGTCGATTTCCCTTTATAAATCCCAACTGACTCTGAAGTTGCGGCAAATGTGCGCACCTGTGGACACACCCATAATTATCTATGAATATTCAGTGAAACGCCCAAAATGAATATTTATATCTGTGGACGGCGTGTGGAAAGCAGACGAGATAGCCCATTTACCACATGTGGAGCAAACAGTTTTATTAGATAGGCCTAGAGAACGTTGGGCAAAGTGGGAAGTTTGGGAAGTCGTACAAAAATAATCCCTCGAATTGCAGCATGTGGATGGTTATGTTCGCAAAAATCACGCTATACCAGAAGTAAAAATAAATAAAATAAGGATGGCATGGACATGAACCTGCCAAGTCATGGACATGTAGTATTAATTGAGTTGTGAACAAAGGGAAAAATAGCTGCGTCAAGGAAACATCTCACATGGCATGTCCCCATGTGAAATTCACCGGTAGAAAATCTATTAGCTGTCTCATCGCACCTCATATGCACCGGGTTTAAACTTTTTTCAACAATTGCCGTTGGTCACTGCGCGCAGCTGTCTGCTTTCAGCTCAAAGCGACGCCCCAACTGTCGATCGACATATCCACAGACAGCATGACATATGGACATTTTCTAGTCTGTATTTATTAAATGTGTGTAGGCCTAGGCCTATTATAAACGTGCATTATCAGTGTATAAGGCCAGCTGTCAAATGCACACCTCTGCTTCTTTGATGACGAATAACCGCATGGAAACAAGAGAAACCAAGCTGTCTGAGAAAATCAACCATTACAGATGCACTTGGGACTCGAGCAGATGATTCTGCAACTGGCTTAAATGTTGACGTAATTCCTTGCAGACTCTGAACACTTTATAGCCTACCGATACGATTATAGCCTGATACCGGAAAGGTCCGTGGTTAATAAAATGTAGGGTATTTCCAAATGTAACGTAGGCCTATCCTAAACGTAAAATTTGAAGCGTCTATTACTTCCTTACAAAACATGCATGTGGCTATGGATAGGCCAGGTAGGCCTACTTATTATTTTCCACCATTACCAAACAACAAACAACCGCGTTTTCGTTGCGAACTGGATTAACTAATGTTAAAGTGGCTATCGTGACACGTGACCTTTGATTTTTTTTCTTCAACCAATTTCGGGTCGTTCTTCCAGCTACCTCCCGAGGTCGCGCTTTCCGCGTTTGGTCTTTTGTTTAGTGCCTACGCATGGGTCAAACTTTGCGTGGAGCTGCGCACGTTTACCGCCAAGTTCTTTTTCTATAAATACCAAACCTTGCGGTGAACTTGGCGTGCGCAGTCTTTTGTGCGTACGCACCCGTTATAAATGAGGCCCCTAGTCTTTTGAGTTTTCAACGTAACTGTAGCTCTACACCACAGCCAGAAGCGCTTCTCGGGGTTAAGCAGCAAGGGCTCTCTAAAAAGGAGCTCACTCTGTCCTTTTGCTTTATGAATGTAGCGATGCTGACCACTTTTTCTTGAGGTCAGCATGTCGTGCCGAGCTTGATGCTAAGATGTCATATGCAAAGCCATGATGTCATCTGGCAACTTCTAGCAGCCAACTGTGTCTCTCTGTTTGGCAACACTACAGACAGAGCATTTTCACACCTCGTCCCCATTGAGTGAACCGAACTCCGTCCTCTTTAAGTGGACCAAAAAGGGAACTGACAGCAGAAGGACTCAGTTCTGTTTTCGGTCATATTGTGAGTGTATTACAAAAAGAACTGGCAGATCTTTCTGGTCCCATAGGCATTTGTGACGTGTCAATCTTGTTTTTGATCACACGTGTCGTCTGGGTACACTTTGAAGCATCACATATACACCGAAAATGCTAAGTCACAGGTCTGAGTTCACTTAAATGGCAAAAAAAGGGTCCAGGTGTGAAAACCCTAGTGGACTAAGTGTATTGACAAAGTAAAAACAAATCCTGCTATGTTTCACATCAATATAGGTGATTTGACTAATCAACTGCTCTGCCTAGGGATCATCTGGTTCGATGAATTATCTGGAACAAATCATGTGGTTGGAATTTTTTCTCTCCAGCCCAAATCCAGAATCCCTATTCGGACTGCATGACATTCATGCATAGTGCTTTTATGAACCAAAAACTCTACGCCATCCCTGTCTGTTTAGGCCTAGTGTTTATGGCTGGAGAAAAAAGAATGTGGCAGGATATTTACACTCTCAAGCAGTGATGTCCACCTCTGCCTGTAGCAATTCACACATAGTGGTTTTATGAACTCAAACTACATTGTCCTTTTGGTGCAGCTACAACATAACTCTCTTTTCCTCTGAACTCAGAAAGTCTGTCTCGGCGGCCTGTAGCAAATTTCCACATAGTGCAGTGCTTTTATAGCCTGGTGGCTACGCCATCCTATGTACTCCACCCAAAGATTTTTTCTCTGCACCCAGTCGGTCGAAACCCTCCTAGCTCGTTCCACTCACTGTTTAGTCAATCAGCAAGCAGTTGAGAATGGTGACGCAGAACTCACCCACCAAGTCCGTTACTGATTGGTTAAGGTAACACTATTCACACTTTTGTTTTATTATTTGTATGCTTTTGTGACACTATATCGTAATAGTCATGCTAATAAAGCAAAATATGGGTTTTAATTTGAATTCGGAACTCCAATGAATTTAAATGGCAGAGTAAGATCAGACCATCTCCCACCCTCCACGGAGACGGATTCCTCTTAGCTTTCGCCAGACTGTTTGATGGAGTCAGGCTAGTGCTTTTATGGACCAAAACCAAAACCACACAAGCCTTGCTTGGTTAGTGCGGCTTTGTCTTTCGCCTGCTGTACTCGCTAGCTACGGTATAATGTCATCCATGCAACACAGTAATCCCTCAAATCCCAAAATGTGGGCCGTGCACGATAAGAGCACGACATCATTATGGCAGGGGGAAAAAAAGAAAGAAAAACAATCAAAACAAAACGGCGTGGCTATAAAGTATCCCTGGCACACAAAAGCCCATTAACCCTGAATGACAGATAATCCAACATCAGGAGAGAAGAGAAGAGAAAGCCCTGCAAACAAGAGCCAGTGCCCTCAGTGCCCGGCTCGCCAGGAGGAAAAAAATACGACTTTTACGCTAATCAATTAAATGACCCTCACCACTCCTTCATCATTTATTCTTCCTGCCCCCCCCCTCTCTCTCTCTCCATTTCTCTCTCTCTCTCTCTCTCTCTCTCTCTCTCTCTCTCTCTCTCTCTCTCTCTCTCCATCTCTCCATCTCTCTCTCTCTCTCTCTCTCTCTCTCTCTCTCTCTTTCTCCCCCACCCTCTCTTTCTCTGTTTCTCCCCCTTCTCTCTGTCTCTCCATTTCTCTCCATTTCACCCCACAGCTCCTCTCATTCTGTGCTGTCCCCTTTATCTTTTCACCTGGGCTCAATCCATCCATGTCAGGCCTTTGTTCTGAGGGCAGGGGAGGGGTGAGCACATCAGGCAACACCCTCCATCACAGGTCAATGGCCTCCGGGGGAGAGGGCAAGAGTGACAAGTGGAAAGGAGGGCCCCTTTAGTGTGTGTGTGTTTGTGTGTGTATAGATGTATCAAGTGCATGTTGTGTGTGTGTGTGTGTGTGTGCGTGCGTGCGTGCGTGCGTGCGTGCGTGCGTGCGTGTGTCTGTGTGTGTCTGTGTGTGTGTGTGTGTGTGTGTGTGTGTGTGTGTGTGTGTGTGTGTGTGTGTGTGTGTGTGTGTGTGTTTGTGTGTGTGTGTGCGTGCGTGTGTGTGTGTGTGTCCAGTGTGCTGGTTGGATGGAGGTGATGTTTCTGGATGTGCATGTGCGTGCATGTGCGTGCATGTGCGTGCGAGCGTGCGAGCGTGCGTGCGGTAAAGTGGCAAACATGGCAAAGTGCCTGAGCAGACCCCTTGGTCCCCCTGGCCCCGTTTCTGAAGGAGGGAATCGACCTCTTGATTCTGGAGAGATTACATATGACCTTTCAGCACGTGCCCCTCTTTAACTGGGACAACACAGGGATGGAGCGAGGGAAGAGAAGAGAGAGAGGGGAGAGAGGGGTAGAAAGGAAGAAGATGGATGGATGGAGGGAAATGGGGAACGGCTGACTGGTGTGAGATTGGTAGAAGAGAGAGAGAGAGAGAGAGAGAGAGAGAGAGAGAGAGAGAGAGAGAGAGAGAGAGAGAGAGAGAGAGAGAGGCAAAAAAAGAAAAGAGAGAAGGCAAAGGGCAATGCTCTCAGCTGCAAGCAAGCTATCTGAGGTGTCTCCACAGCAAACAGAGTGATGTGAAGTAGATAGCCGGCGCGCCCAATACGCTCACTACGCTCTCAGCGTAAGGCCTCGCGCAACCCGTTACGTCACTGACGTTGACAGTTTTTTAAACAAAAAAAAACGCGAACTGATTTCATTGTTTATTATTGATTCCGTCACACAAAACGTGAAACGTCCAACATGAAACGACATTTTCCCTGCGGAAACGACACAAAGAAAATTCATGACAATGAGCGACGAGAACAGCAGTCAGGTAGGCAACGTAACTCCTCTGTTGTACGGTTATGCTTCCACTCATTGTGATCCTTCTTCTGTGGCTACCGGTAATTATGGATCAGAAGTGTCAATGGGCTTTTGTATTGCACAACAATGCCGAGTTAAAAAGTGCCCAGGTCTTCGATACAGTCACATGTTGTAAAAAGGGGGATTAACGTTTTACTGTTGTTTTAAAAGGTAGAAGTTGTTGAGAACCACAAGCTGAGTAGCGTTTCGTTTAGCTTGTGCAATTAGTTCAACTGAATCAACAGGTAGCCTAGGCTAGAGAGAATGTGAGAGGAAAGGGTGGTGCTGTCAACGTTATCCTGTTTTTTCGAAAAGTGTACTAGTTGAATCATAATCTGATGAGCCGTTCGTTTAGCCAATGAAACGTCAGTGTAGTCGAAGCAACGAAGGAGGGAGTGTGTGAGAGAAGCGGTGCCCTTTCTGTGTGTGTGTGTGAGTTTGCGCACGCGCTGTTGTATGCGTGGCTGCCTCTCGATTGTTTAGAAACAAATATCAACATACATAGACATTGGTTTTGGTTTTGACAGGCGCTTAAGATTTTTGATAAGACGTCCGTGTAGTCTAAGCAATGGAGGAGGAGGGAGTGTGAGAGAGGAGTGCCGTGCATGTGTGTGTGTGTGTGTGTGTGTGTGGGTGATAACAATAGCAAGGGGGCGCGGCTTGCTTGGATAGACTAATAAATCCAGACCTTTGGTGAATGACGAAGGTGAATCCCAATAAATAGTGAACACAACATTATTCACAATAATGTGTGATAACATTCATAATAACACATGTTATATAGCTAAATAATTTATTTTACATATGAGTTTCTTATCGTAGGCCTATTCATTATTTTTTTTTAAACGGTTTAGACCAGATTACTAAAGGCAAGCTACTAGGGGGCAGGCTATAAATATGGTCATTTTAAATGCAAACAATTTGATGGAGCTAAATTAATTGACGCCTAAAGGGTGGGTTATGCTTCCTACTTGTGCCACAGAGTGAGCTTGTCGCAGCCATGATGCAGTTAATTTTGGTTTATGCCCTGTTTTGAAGCACGGTCTGCGCGATGTCATTCCACGCTCAAACTGCCTTCAATACAAAGAGTAAAATAGACGTGTCGGTTGTTTTTTAGATTCACAGACTCGACGACAATGAAAATGAAACATTAAATCTTTATATCACGTGCATGTTTGATCGCACTGGCAGCCACCGTAGTAGTTTGGAACAAAGAAGTGGCTCATTTGTCGAGGACAAAGCGGAATGTTTCCTCTACCTCGGAACCACTGTTCAACTGTCCAAATAACTTCAGCGTCGTAACTTGCAAGCGCACGTGTTGTCTTTGGTTCGTGTAAATAAATCAAACAACAAAGCACGGGCAACTTATTTAATGAAGAGCTCACATTCCGTAGACCGACGAAGGTTAGAACAAGGAAGTAGCGCTTGTTCTCGACTCGGGGACAGAGCAGGCTGGTCGAGAGGACCAATCAGAGACCTATTTTCGCTGCTTCACGCCGTCGCTCCCTGCGTCGAGACACAATTTTGGGGAGGTGCCCCAGAGTACCTGCGTGATGGGGGGGGATTCACTCCATTAACTGCGCGGCTCACTGCATCACGACGCAGGGACGCTGGACTGGAGGCATAAACCACCCTTAGTCACAGGCGCTGTGCTTAAGTTTCTGACCAGCTCAGACTCCAGTCAGCCAGCCAGTGGAGGGCCAGCACAATGTTCAGGTAGTACACAGATGAGCCAGGTACACCTGCAGCTGATGAGGTAGTCGCATGTTCAGTACAGCCACCGTTGTCTACATGTTCACAATCTGTTATGACATTATTGATGTGATGTGCAGAAAGGGAGACTTTTTAATTAAGCTTGTTTTGAGTCAAATTTCGTGTCTGTGGTTCGCGGTTTTTTTGGGGGGGGGGGGGGCGCACTTTATGGGGGCCCCTTGGCATATTTTTGCCTAGGGCCCCATCGAGGTCAGAACCGGCTCTGGTGAAGTAGATAGCAGTGCAGAGGAGAAAGAGATGCAGAGAGAAGAGTAGAGAGAGAGACAGAGACAGAGACAAATACAGATATACAGAGAGAGAGAGTAAAAGGAAGAGAAAGAGAGAAAGGAAGCGACAGAAAGAGGTGGCAAACAGAAAGCGAGTGAATAAGAGACCGAGATACTGTACGGACGGTGAAAAAGAGAGAGAGAGTGAATGATAGCAATCTGAGGTGTCTCTACAGCAAACAGAGCGATGTGAAGTAGATAGCACTGCAGAGGAGAAAGAGACTCAGATGAGGAGAGAGAGAGAGGGGGAGAGAGAGAGAGAGAGAGAGAGAGAGAGAGAGAGAGAGAGAGAGAGAGAGAGAGACAGAGACAGAGACAGAGACAGAGACAGACAGACAGAGAGATAGCAAAACAGAGAGAGCAAAAGGGAGAGAAAGAGGGAAAGGAAGCGACAGTGAATAAGAGACCGAGATACTGTACGGACGGTGAAAAAGAGAGAGAGAGTGAATGGCAGACAGGGGAGGAGGAATAAAGGAATAGAGAGAGCACCCTGCTGAGAACAGAACAAGCCCTCCCCAAACAATGCAAGAAACTCCGCTACAGTCACCCACAACCACAATTACCACATACAAGCATCAAAGCCTACGCAAACAAACAAATAAATAAATAAATAAACTTATATTTACAAAAAAAAGAGACGGAGAAAAAAAAACCCTCCTGCTCTGCTCGATCTCTGTGGAATCCTCAACGGTGGCGGAGAGAGGTAATTTGTAGCTTCAGAGGCGTCTCTTGGCACATAAAAAAGCCACCTATTGTTTCAGAAATGGCCGCCACTGGCTGTGAGGTAATGGCTGGCAGCTCGTAAATGTCGCTGGATGGTGATGAGGTTTGTTTTTTATTTCTTCTTATTTTTTTTTATTTAGCTTTGAGCTTTTATTTTTTGTGGAGGAGTAGACTGTTGTACCCTCCTCCTCTACTTTGCTGCTTCGTTTTCTTCCTGTGTGTGGCAGGTGTACCTATGCCAAGACACCCAAAGGGGGACTACTACTCCTGCCTCTCCCCAGGACACCAACAGCCTGTTTCCTTCATCAGCAAGGGTGGTATAGGGAGGGCAGAATGAGAGGGAGAGAGGGAGGAAGGTATTCATACAGTGTATATAAGTAGGGGAATAGGGAGGGAGGGAGGGAGCGGGGGGGGAGAGAGAGAGAGAGAGAGAGAGAGAGAGAGAGAGAGAGAGAGAGAGAGAGAGAGAGAGAGAGAGAGAGAGAGAGAGAGAGAGAGAGAGAGAGAAATAGAGAGATAGATAGAGAGAGAGAGAGAGAGAGAGAGAGAGAGAGAGAGAGAGAGAGAGAGAGAGAGAGAGAGATGGAGATGGAGATGGAGATGGAGATGGAGATGGAGATGGAGATGGAGATGGAGATAGAGATAGAGATAGAGATAGAGATAGAGATGGAGATGGAGGGATGAGGGCGAGAGAAGGGAGAAATAGATGCACAGGACAGAAGGAAAGGAGGAAGGAGGCAGAGGGATGGAGGGAAGAAGAAAGAGGCGAGAAAAGGGCGGATGTGATTGAGAAGAAGGGAGGAAGAGAGGTAATAAGAGACAGAGGAAAGAAGAAGAGAGAGAGAAAGGTAGAGAGAGAGAGGAGGGAGGTGAGGAGGCGGCGAGAAGTAGAGAAGGAGGAATGGAGGAGGGTGGAGGGTGGAGGAAAGCGATTTGCGGTCAGAGGCAAGGAGAGGAAGAGAGGAGGAGAGGAGGAGGGGAGGAGAGGAGGAGGGGAGGAGAGCAAGAGAGGAGGAGAGGAGGAGAGGAGGAGAGGAGAGGAGGGGGGTGTTGTGGTGGAGGAAAGTGGCCTATGGTTGCATTGAGCAGCCATGCTGAGTGTGGAAGCCCCTCAGAGCTCTTCTGGAGCAAGTACACTCTGTGACTCATCACCAATGTGCTCTCCAGTCCGCTCCGGGCGGCCACTTCGCCTTCGCCGGCTATAAAAACTCTCAACGCTTTCTTCCTCTCCTCTTCCTCCACCTCCTCTCAGTTTCTCTCTTCCATTCATTCTCTCTCTATAACTCCCACACTGCCTATTTCTCTCCCTCCCTTGGTGACATTCTTACATTCTCTGTGTCTCCTTTTCGTTCTCTCATTCTCTCATTCTACCCCTTTACTCTGTGTGCCTCTTTCATTGCTTACCTGCCCCCCCCCACTGTGTCTGATTCATTCCTCCCCCCCCCCTCTCTCTCTCTCTCTCTTCCCCCACTCTCCCTCCCTTCTCACTAACATCCATTCTTCTGGCCTCTTTCTTCTTCTCTCACTCCCTCTGCCTCTTTCCTCCTTTCCTCCTCTCCTGTACATCTATGCCTCCTCTCTCTCTCTCTCTCTCTCTCTCTCTCTCTCTCTCTCTCTCTCTCTCTCTCTCTCTCTCTCTCTCTCTCTCTCTCTCTCTCTCTCTCTCTCTCTCTCTCTCTCTCTCAACCTCCTTTCCTCTCTGGTTCTCCCGTTCATCCTCTCTCTATCTCTTATCGGACGTTTCCTCTATTCCCCCTGTCTTACACTGCAGTCCCTTCCCAAACGGCCCCTCGTAAGCCTCTCCCCTGGCCCTCTTGGGCTGGAGCGAGACACACTGATATTGTCACAGCTCTGGGAAAAAGGAAATTGTTTGCCAAGTCAGGATTGTTTCTCTGACTGAGTAGATTAGGGGTGGGGGGCAGGGTTGGAGTGTGTGTGTGTGTGTGTGTGTGTGTGTGTGTGTGTGTGTGTGTGTGTGTGTGTGTGTGTGTGTGTGTGTGTGTGTGTGTGTGTGTGTGTGTGTGTGTGTGTGTGTGTGTGTGTGCATGCACGGGCGCGTGCATGCGCGGGCGCGTGCTCTCGCGCGCGCGCGTGTGTGTGTGCTTGTGAGAGAGAGAGAGAGAGAGAGAGCGCAAAAGAGAGCGCAAGAGAGAGATAGAGAAAGAGAGATGGTAGACAACTCAGGCACAATAGAACTCTTCTACCCCATCCTACCCCCCAAAAAAACAAAACAATTGATTGGCTCAGTTTACGGGAATTGGTGAAGTGGGGAAGCCATCTGACTGGTTCTATAGCTCTAACTCTGGCTCTCTCTGGCAGCGTACAGTGCGGCAGTGTGGCCTGTCGACAGGGGGGACAAAGGGGTATGTTGTCCCAGGCCCAGGGAGATAGGGGCCCCAGAATCGGGTACCCATTACATTGTATGCATTGGGTAGGGGGCCCTTTCAGATGACTTTGTCCTGGGCCTAACAAATGCTGTCAGTGGCCCTGTGCACGACAGTGCAGCTTGTGTTCAGATGAAGGCAGCGCTGAGCACAAATAGGGGCTGTGTGGGCTTATTAAAATGCTTTGTGATGTTTCAGGGATGAGCCGCCACCATGAAAGAGGATGGCTCACACTGCTGTGCCACCAGGACATTCACACATGCCTGCGCACAAGGAGGAGCATGCACAGCTCATGCACACACACGCACACACACACACACAGACACACACACGGGTAGAGACACACGGGAACACATAGGCACATAGGGACACATATGAGATGGAAATAGTACAATAATATAGGGGGAGAGAGAGAGAGGGAGAGAGAGAGAGAGAGCGCGCGCGCGAGAGAGAGAGAGAGAGAGAGAGAGAGAGAGAGAGCATCCTCTCACATTAATAATTCTATCAGACAACACTGTCTACATTCACACACACACACACACACACACACACACACACACACACACACACACACACACACACACACACACACACACACACACACACACACACACACACACACACACACACACACACACACACACACACACACACACACACACACACACACACACACACACACACACACATGAGATGAGTTTACAACAGTACGTAGGCTATGAAATGAAATAACTCCCGGGCCCTGACCTGCAGAACCGTCTCCCCGGGCTGCATGTTGGTGAAGACCTCCACGCTGTAGGACACCTGGGAGAAGGTGGGCGTGTTGTCGTTGGCGTCGATCACCAGGATGTTGACCGTCACAGGCTGGCTCTGCTGCACGCCGTCAAACGCAATCAGCTGCGGAATACATGAAATTGTGAAGTTACGGAGAGTCATCATGACCACTGAACAGTTGTATTCCCCACGCACAGTACCTATGGCCAGAGTGTATTGAAAGTCAATGTTGCTGTGTTAATTCAACTCTTATCGGAAGAGGGAATAGAGAGGAGGACCTTCCACAATTACTATCAATGCACCCTTGTTGTTATCAATTGAATGTTATTGTTATTGTTATTGTGTTGCATTACATTGTATTGTATTATATTGTATTGTATGACATTGTATTGATTGCATTGTACAGCATTGGGTAATGTATTGCATTGTTTTGCATTGTAAAGCATTGCATTATATCGTATCGTATCGTATCATATTGTATCGCATTGTATTGTATTCCATGATTGACTACATTGTAACATATAGATGTTACACATAGATATTATTACACATCACACTCTGCACAGGTATAGCCATTTATTTCATGGCGAAAGCATTCTCCGTGCACTTGCACATGCAAACAACTCCAGTTTCATGGGGACATGAAAGAAGCAGACTCGATACCGCTACTTTTTCCACTTTATAGTGAACTAAAGGGAAGAAAAGCCATGCAATTTACTCACTATGTACCAGTAAAGGCAAGAAAGCAATGCAATTTACTCCCTACTCTATGTAGAGCACTGTGCTGTGCTGTGAATGGCTGAAACATTTTATACACATCGTCTTCCCCGCGATAAAATGCAAAGGCCGCTCGGCAGTTTAGCTATTCTGTGCACACAAAACCCCATGCAGCTCAGTCCCAGCAGCTTAGTGCCTTAGACTCTCGAAAATGGCCCGGTGTTGTTGCCCTGGTGTACTGTATATAGGACCGTGAACTCAGTGGTAAAGACACTCCCGCTGTATACATTTCCATAAGCACACACGCTCATGTGGCGCATGACAGAGTCTGAGTGGGTATCAGAGCTACTCAGCCAGCCCCTAAACCCCTGGCCCATGCCGGCTCAGAAGGAGGGGAGAGGAAAGGAGGGGAGAGAAGAGGAGAGGAGAGGAGAGGAGAGGAGAGGAGAGGAGAGGAGAAGAGTAGAGAATAAAGGAGAGGAAAGGAGAGGAGAGAAGAGAGGAGAGGGGAGGAGAGGAGAGCAGAGCAGAGGGGAGGAGAGGAGAAGAGAATAGAAGAGAAGAGAATAGAAGAGAAGAGAAGAGAAGAGAAGAGAAGAGAAGAGAAGAGAAGAGAAGAGAAGAGAAGAGAAGAGAAGAGAAGAGAAGAGAAGAGAAGAGAAGAGAAGAGAAGAGAAGAGAAGAGAAGAGACGAGACGAGACGAGACGAGACAAGAGTGTGCACAGAGTACTCTCCAGTCTCAGCACAGGGCTGAGGATGGAAGAGAAGGAGCCTAAAAAACAGAAGAAGAAAGAAAGAAAGAAAGAAAGAAAGAAAGAAAGAAAGAAAGAAAGAAAGAAAGAAAGAAAGAAAGAAAGAAAGAAAGACAGACAGCATAAGTACTCTGTCCTATTCCTCTCATCACCACCCAAACACAAGCCACCATATATCAGGAGCAAGACCAGACACACTCTCTTTTGAAGACAACTGCCATCACAACAAACTTCACAAAGTCTGTCTGAAACTTGTGCCTTTCTGGGATGGCTTTCAACGAAAAAGGGCCACACGTTATGGGCAGAGGAGCGATACGGACGGAGAACAAACAACAAACAATCAAGAGAAGAAAACACTATATGGTTACAGAAAGCAAGGAAGTCAATCCAATCTTCTCTACTCTACTCTGTCTCGAAAGGATCTGTTAGTTTTGTCTTTGTGGTAAAACAAGTGGCAAGGTAACACATAAAGGTGAAGCGTGAGAACAAAACAACAAAGAAGGTGACTGGAGCGCATAGCAGGGAGATGGGAAAAAAACACAAGAGATAGATGGGGAGATTGGAATTGAATGCCTCTCACTGATCAGTCGGGGATGGAGAAAGAGAGAGAGAGAGAGAGAGAGAGAGAGAGAGAGAGAGAGAGAGAGAGAGAGAGAGAGAGAGAGAGAGAGAGAGACAGAGACAGAGACAGAGACAGAGTGAGGGAGGGAGAGAGAGAGAGAGAGAGAGAGAGAGAGAGAGAGAGAGAGAGAGAGAGAGAGAGAGAGAGAGAGAGAGAGAGAGAGAGAGAGAGAGAGAGAGAGAGAGAGCGAGTGAAAGAAAGAGAGCGAGAGAGAAAGAAAGAAAGAAAGAAAGAGAGAGAGATATTAATTATCACATACAGCCTTCAGTTGCCAATCACTAAGAAAACCCGCCTGGAACATCGCAATCACAGCAATGTTACAGTTTTTGTTTTTTTCCTCCACTCCTAGGAGACAAACTTGAAAATAAACTTGATAATGAAGTTCTTACAAATGTAAGATCTGATAGGAGGAGAGGGCGGGGGTGGTCGTAGAGGATGGAGGGATGAGAGGAGGAAAGAGACAAAAAGAAAGAGAGAGAGAAAGAGTGAGAGAAAGAGAGAGAGAGGGAGAGAGAGAGAGAGAGAGAGAGAGAGAGAGAGTGAACGAAAGAGAGAGAGAAAGAGTGAACGAAAGAGAGAGAGAGAGAGAGAGAGAGAGAGAGAGAGAGAGAGAGAGAGAGAGAGAGAGAGAGAGAGAGAGAGAGAGAGAGAGAGAGAGAGAGAGAAACGTGCCAACAGGGAACATCATCAAGAGCATCTCAGACAATAAGAAAGACAATGACTGGCTGCTTCGCTCATGCCCAACAGCACATAATCAAACACTATTGTTCACACTCCCCTCGCATTTTTAA
>NC_085880.1:755000-775000 GCF_034702125.1 Engraulis encrasicolus
TGAATGCTGGTCTCTTTTTGGTATGAACATGATGGTATTAGGATGAGATGCATAGTAGGCCAGAATTAACAATTGTTTTTTTAAGTATTCTGCGTAAAACCTTAAACTTTGACAGAAACATTTCCCCAAAATAGTGAACCGATCCAAATATTGCGAAGCAGCAGATGGAAAACAGTAGGGTGATAAGTCTGTGCTGTAGTCACTCGTGGCTTGGTGCATATGTATCTCACCATGCCATGTTGTTAACAGAGAACAGCACCCTGCGGTGACATGGGAAGCCATGGGAGCAACCCCATGGGTAGACATGCTTCATGTGACTCAGGATTAATAGCTCAGTCGAAATCATTACTGCTCTTTTTAAAAAAAGCACTTTCAAAAAGCTAACTTTTAGGTACACTTAAGACACAACATAATGTATTCTCTCTTGGGTGTACCTGGCTGATGGTAGCTCAGTTAATTACATGTAGATCAGCTAGGTATATCAGTTAATTAATCAACCCATCTGTGTTTGGAGCACAGGGAGATGGACTATGATAGGATTCTTTCTTGATCTAACTAGCTAGTTTGTCAGCCTTTGTCAATTTCTCGTTAAAATGCAGTTTGAAATTTCCACCCCTATACTACAAATCCTCCATTGCATATTCATCAAACTCAAGAATTTACCAACACCCCATTAAATACCATGATAAACCTACCCATGGCTTTTTTTTTGGCAAGGCTGGGCAACGGGGCCCTGGTCTTCTGGCCCATAACCCTCCCAGTGTTGGCACTTTACAAATGGCACAACCGAGAATTTACCAACAGTCCTTTGAAGCCCATAATCAAATGGTTATGCACTGCATTTATATAGCGCCTTTCCACTCCTTCGAACACTCAAAGTGCTTTACAATGTATGTACTGTATGCCTCACATTCATCCATTCAGACTCACACTCAAACAATGATGGCAGTGGCTGCCACACAGGGTACCACCCTGCCACCAGGATCAACTTGGGGTTAATTATCCTGCTCAAGGACACATCGATGGGCTCAGGCAGAGCGGGGCTTGAACCTGCGACCTTCTGGATGCCGAACAGCTCCTCAACTACCTGAGCCACCACCGCCCACAACACACAACTACATTTTCTACATCATTGTCCAGAAACAAGACATGGTGACTTAAACCATTTTGTCTTATGATCATTTGGCCCAAATCTCATCTGACCCATACCTCTTCGATATCATTGTCGAGGACAACGATGTTGAGTGGGGCTGTGAGGTTGGCACTGGAGGCGATGGTGGTTCCGACGGGCGAGGCCTCGTTGACGTAGCCCTGGTAGGTAGTCTGCAGGAAGTAGGGCGCCTGGTTGTTCTCGTCCAGAACCTCGATGATCAGGTCCGAGTAGGCCGGGAGCGGGTGGCCATTGTCCTGCTCCGCCTTTTGTCATCATACAAAACACAACACACAGGCACCGGTTGAATGAAAAAAAAGAATCTATTGTACAATGTACATGCATGCCCCAAACAAAGAACACATGCACAGGTTGAACAACACGGTACAATATGTACAATGTATAGGCTACAATACATAAAAGGAATTGACATTTGCATACAAACCAATACGTACACGGTGTTGACATTTGTTGCGGTTTGATTTACTTAAAATCTTTTCCATAATCCGCGAGCCGTTAATTACATTCACGTGTTAATTATGTGCACAGCGAAGTGCTGAATGGTCTTTTCATTTTTCTACCTGCAAAAAATGCATTAAAAAACCAAATCAATCAGAACAAAAACATTGAGCAAAAAAACTCCACAAAACAATGTCAAAGCGGAAGACGCAGAGAAAGACAGAGAACAGGAAGAAAGAGAGAGAAAGAAGAAGAAGAAGAAGAAGAAGAAGAGGAAACCAGGCTCCCTACAGTATTGCAATTCCACAAAAGTATCCAGGCATCCATCAATGAAGCTGTAATCAGTGCCATAATGAGTGGAACGTGCTGCCTGGCGAGGACACGGGGGAGAGCTCCACAGGGCACAAACAAACACATCCGCACATACAAATCCAACGCCCTTTCATAGGGGGAGAAAAAACGATGCCATACATTATTCCACACATTATGCAGCCACACATGTTAATGAGGCCTCGAATCAATACAGGCAGAGGACTCTGCTCGCCTCTGCTCTCTACAACAGGAATTAACCCTTTGAGGAGTACCATCACAAATACTATGTGATTAGAATGTTGCCCCAATTTTGAGTTCTCATTATGATGTCATAAGGACTTTGCAAGATTTGTAACACGGGTGTCTATGGGAGCTGTAGAGTGTTCATGCAAAATTCTAGAGGAACCTGGGGAAAGGCCTTAGGACTTCCGCACACCAGCTCCGACAAAGTGCTGAGCACTGCTCCGCAAAAGTTCGATTCCATTGTTTTCAATACAACCCCGCACACCGGCGCCGATGTCCGCGGACATTCGCGGATGTCGGATAGCGATTAGAGACAACTTCTATTTTGTCTGCGTTGCCCATTGACTATCAATGCTATGTTCTTGTGAAATTGGGTTTGGGGGTCCGAATTATGTCGGAAGCAAAAGTGTGCTGCAGTGCTGTCGGAGCCAATGTGCGGCCGGCCTTACTCATGGAGCACGGAGAGGATGGTTTGTGGTGCAGGGAGAAGGGGATCATGGAACCCGGAGGGGCAGAGAGACAACACACTGTACTGTGTGGGGACCCGACTGCATTTACAGCACGGAGAGGCAATCGATTCTGCATATGCGGGCATAACAGCACTTCAAAAGCACTATCAGTGAGGAAGCGCTCCTTACCATCCCTCTCAACTCCGTTAGCCCTTTCCACAATAACATTAGCCTGCCAAATGCACCTCTAAAGGGCCTATTTTATTGCGGAGGTGGAGAACAGTATCAAGGACAGGCTCTTAAAAGGAAGCCGACTTTTTCAATTATACAACTCGGGGGTCCGTGCCAGACTCACTTTGGTCTAAACAACACACTTCATTAATTTCGTCTCCCTCTCAAAAGTGGGCACACACTCATGGAAGTATATCTTTATCCAGAGAGGACAAACAATCAAACAAAAAAGATTGCTCACTCACACACACACATAGTCACGAGCAGACACAGAAGCACGCACGAACACAGAATCTCAGACACATAGACCTCTCTCCCTCTCACAAAAACACACACACACACACACACACACACACACACACACACACACACACACACACACACACACACACACACACACACACACACACACACACACACACACACGATGGCAGATTGGCATGCAGACAGGCACGCAGACAGGCTCGTGTACACCTCTATAAGAAAGCAATTAGAAAAAAGATCTATGAAACAACTAATGAGCCATAATTGCGTCTGTATATTTTGTCTTTGCAAATTAATTATTGTGTGTATTGAGTGGAAGGGGGTGGAAATAGGATCGAGAGAGAGAGAGAGAGAGCGGGTGTGAGAGAGAGAGAGAGAGAGAGAGAGAGAGAGAGAGAGAGAGAGAGAGAGAGAGAGAGAGAGAGAGAGAGAGAGAGAGAGAGAGAGAGAGAGAGAAAGACCTGCATTCCATTCTGCCAATCTACTGTCTAATTGGCTTGGCTGGAAGAATATTCATATGTGCACGTTAATGTGTACATTCCTTCCAATTCACACGTCTGTGTTTATGTGTCACAACACATCAATTATTTCGAAACTATTTCCAGGAGAGTGCTTCCAACGCAGTGGTGTAGTCTACGTAGAACGCGGGTATACGGAGTATACCCACTTCTAAATTTCAGGGATTTCAGTATACCCATAGCCTGGGAGTACCAATGCTGCCTTGCGCATTATTTTCAAATTGCTGGACACACTTGTGATTTAGTGTGGCGTTTGCCACCAGACAAGTATACCCACTTAAAATTGATTGATCCATTGTTTTGAATAGCAAAAATATATACAGTATACCCACTTCAGAAAATGCTCAAATATACAGTATACCCACCATAAAAAAGTAGACTACACCACTTTTCCAACGTACAGTTCATAAATTGCATGCACTGTATACACAACACTGGCTTATTGCTTCTTACGTTGGCCAGTGCTTAGACTGGAAGCATTTCACAATGGGCCTCGAACAATCAGGAGCACAGACACATGCACACAATACAAATTCTCTCACACACACGCACGCACAAACACACACCCACACACACAAACACAAGCGTGCACGCACACACACACACACACACACACACACACACACACACACACACACACACACGCGCACACGCGCACACACACACACACACACACACACACACACACACACACACACACACACACACACACACACACACACACACACACACACACACACACACACACACACACACACACACAAACACACACACAAACACACACAGGCACGCACGCACGAACGCACACACATACACACACACACAGGCCGTTAACTGAAGCAGTGGGCAGATGGCAGATTTGAGTGATTGCATGACACACATCACTGTGTGACCGGCTCACCCAGCTTGAGCCATTACTCTCGGGCCTGCCTCCTACAAATCACACAGCTATGGACTGGCAGCATATGAGCTGGACCATACGAGTCAATTGAGTCAGTGTGTGTGTGTGTGTGTGTGTGTGTGTGTGTGTGTGTGTGTGTGTGTGTGTGTGTGTGTGTGTGTGTGTGTGTGTGTGTGTGTGTGTGTGTGTGTGTGTGTGTGTGTGTGTGTGTGTGTGTGTGTGTGTGTGTGCGTGAGCGTGAGCGTGTGTGTGTGAGAGCGCGCTCGAGATTGTTTGAAGCACATATGAAATATGTCTATTGTAAATTGAATTTGTATTTTGTACACAGGAGAAAGAGAGAGAGAGAGAGAGAGGAAGAGAGAGAGAGAGAGAGAGAGAGGGAGAGGGAGAGAGAGAGAGAGAGAGAGAGAGAGAGAGAGAGAGAGAGAGAGAGAGAGAGAGAGAGAGAGAGAGAGAGAGAGAGAGAGAGAGAGAGAGAGAGAGAGAGAGAGAGAGAGAAATGTAATTTAATGTAAATCCAATGCTCCTTGGGGGAATCTGTGTTTGTTTTCTCTGTTTGAACAGTTATGTTTACACGTGGATATTTCCATTTTAATTTACTTGTAGCGTAGAGCAGTTGTGCTTTATCAGATCTTTCTGTAATTACAAGCAGCTTGTCTTTCCTGGTAATTGTTACAGTGCAAACAGACTTAAACACATTTACTAACCTTTTTCTGCCTGCCAGATATGAACACAGCATACACACGCATGCATGCATACACATGACACACCACCAAGATGCACACATGTACGTACTAACATGCGCACATCCAGATAAGCTCACACACACATGCACACATACACGCACGCACGCACACATGTATTCACGCACACACGCACGCACGCACACATGCACGCGCGCGCAGACACACACACACTACCTTGATGACGAGTGTGAAGGTGTGAAAGAGGTCTCTGCTGACTGGCTTGAGGAGAAGCAGCTCGGCTGTAGTGATGTTCAGAGAGAAGTATTCACCGTAGGCCGCCGGGTGACCTGCAACAGAGGCGGTAGAGTGAGGCTAATGTGAGAGGGTTGTGTGTGTGTGTGTGTGTGTGTGTGTGTGTGTGTGTGTGTGTGTGTGTGTGTGTGTGTGTGTGTGTGTGTGTGTGTGTGTGTGTGTGTGTGTGTGTGTGTGTGTGTGTGTGTGTGTGTGTGTGTGTGTGGTATATGTAGGTATGTGCCTGTGCATATGTGTGAACACGTGCACGAGCGTGCATGCATACACAAAGGCACAAAGCACACATAATGCCAAAGAAGCGCCTCTGCGTGTGCGTCAACATTTGTGCAGTCCATTTGTATGTGATTGAACTACGTCTGTTTGAATATAATGACAACTTAAGTTGTGATAGGCCACCGCTCATCTGTTTAGAAGATGCAGGATTCAGTAGAAATTTCTGTATGAAAGCCTGATGAAGGTCTAAGGACCGAAAGCTTGCAAGTCAAGTAAAGCTTCTTTGCACAAAAATAGACCTGAATTGTGCGGATTGTCTTCTTTTTATACTGAATATGACAGCAAGGGCTGTGCTGCTGTACACTCACCAACTAGGATGTAGTAGAGTATCCCAGGCCGGTCGGATGGAGGCTGGATGTTGCGGTCCATGTCCACCGCCTTGATAGGAGGCTCCACCTGCAGGGGGTTCAGCGTACTCTGAAACACAGCACAGAGGAGAGTTGGTCTCATTAGAATACCCTGTCAATCAATGCATGCTGTAGTAGACAGTGATTAGCAACAGTGCTAACAAACAAGGTAACAAACAAAACTGACACACTAAACATTCTGCTCACCGTGCATAATTGCAACATCACATATTACTCTGAGGAGGAGATTGTGTGCAATAATAAACCTGTTCTATGGCGGATTTTGACTGCCACGATACAGAAACAATACACACTTGGGAGGGAGGCGGGGGGTGTAACCTGACATTTCAGCTGGAACGTTTCAACAACCAACACGTTTTCAAACGAGGCAACCTTTTCCAAAATCCTTGCATGTGATTGGATAATCCATCTTTCTGTCGTCTTGACTGACGCACAACTTCAGCTACTCACATTGAACTCAACCCCTGACGCAGATGAGAGTGACAGGTGAAAGAAGAGCAATAATGTTTCCCATCTATGGAAAATCCCATCCGGCGAAACTGATTGGTTCATTCGTTCAGAAATTTCTCTGACTTTCACCGCACTCAGATGGTTGCATCAGGAAACCGGAAATGCCCTTGCATGGATTTTGTCTACATTCAGCCAGAAGACGTAAATCAGGTTTAGAGTGGAGGGGCTCTATTCGACAGGACAGTGAAGGAGTGACAGGAAAGTGAGTGGGAGAGAGAGATGGGGTATGTTTGGGAAAAGACTCAGGCTGAATTCGTCCCCATGGGTATATAGACAGTATATGGTCACAGAAACAATGCAGCCTTTGTTAGTGAAACCTAAACTATGCTGTCAAAAGTATTCGCTATCCTGCATTGACTGTGAGTTAGTGAATACTTTTGGCAATATAGTGTATTGCCCTACAAAGCCAAAAGGCTGTCATTATATATAGTATATATTTTGTCAAAAGTGAGTTGATTGAGTGATGGATTGCCTAATGGCTAGCACTGATAGAACATGTCAGTTAGCCACTACCAGGGCTGGACTGGGATGAAAAAACAAGCCGGGCATTTTAGCCAAAGCCAGTCGGCCAGGCATTGAGAGAAACAATGAAGCCTGTGACAAAAATTGTAGTCGTCGATTATGGGCTATTTTGACCACAACAGCCAAAATGAAAATTTAAATCTAGTTCGAAGAGGTCTGCTGTAGCAGCATGAGGACTGATACCACTGCATTGAGGGGAGGGCCAAGCCAAAATCATCAACAGGCCACCGGGCAAGTGCCCTGTATGCCTTATGGCCAATCCAGCCATGGCCACTACTTCGGTGCTCTGATGGTGACTGACGGGCATTTTATCAAAGTGCTTTAGAAAACGTAATGCAGGGTTCTCTTTGATTGTTGTTGCCAATTCCACAGCAACATTTTACACTGACGGCTCAATTAGTCAAACCTATTATTTTCTATGTCAATGTAACAAATCCTAGCATGCGTATTAAATACATAGCACTGAAGTACCGTTCCTGTCTCTCGTTCACTCTAGTAGTGTGGCACTTAGCGATGGAATTCACCTTGTGGCATCTCCTTCGTCTTGTGAATACACTGCATGCTTCTAAATAGTACAAGAAACAGCAGAATAATACACCTCACCACTGCCATACCTACAACATGTTTCAATAGGATGCATGCCAACTAGTGGCGCAACGGATCATCATTGATCCGTGGTCCGTTCGGACCAATCATTTCGGTTCGGCACACACATGGTCCGCGGATCGATTTATGAAATTGTGCGCATGTTCAATCTAGTCGTTTGGGACGTCTACCTCACGCACTGCATGGAACACAAACAACAACACAAACTGTTGCCGAAATCTTGCCTGTGCCATAGTTGCAAAACATTCCGTGCGATAGCCTACTGTAAATGCATTTTGAAGACTGACTGTCAAACTCAAACTGTCAATGTCTAGAACTACTCTCGCTAAATGTTTGTGTTGCGATCGGTTGAGTTCAGCGCATTTGCGACGCAGTGAGATATGCTCATGTAACGTACCGCGATTGTCGCGTGTGATATAAAACTTTGGCAAACTGAATTCATGTCGTGTTGTGATTCCTGACATTTTCAGGACAGCGAGCAGGTTAAATCATCTCGTTAGACATTCTGTGCGCTCTGATGTCCCTGCAGAGTCTCCGCCTCCTTAAAGCAGCCGCTGCCCTTTTTAACAGTCAATGCCGATTCTCTCTCTCTCTCTCTCTCTCTCTCTCTCTCTCTCTCTCTCTCTCTCTCTCTCTCTCTCTCTCTCTCTCTCTCTCTCTCTCTCTCTCTCTCTCTCTCTCTCTCTCAGAAATGCTGAACCGCTGAGGCAATTGTGTTTCAATAAAAGATTGATGCATTTACCTGTATTTGCATGTACAATTAAGGACATGAGCTCTGGTCTATGCGCCATCTGTCAGTAGGTCACAAGACTTTAAGCCATTATTTTGGTAGTGTGCATATTCTCAATTAGACATTTTGATATAGATTAATCTAGATTAATTTCATAATTGCAATGAGATTAATCTACATTCAAAAAATGATCTATGCCCACCCCTAACAAAGACACAGCTTATGTTTATTTGTGTTATCGATTAAAAAAATAAAATAATAATGATATATATATATATTTTTTTTTTTTTTGCTGATCCGAAAAATGATCCGATCCGTGGGCTCTGTCCGAGGAACGGTTCGAACATTTCTGATCCGTTGCACCCCTAATGCCAACATGGGAGCCATTTTTTCCTCACCCTGTATTTGAACAGTTTTCATTTGTAAGGTAGCATTATGTACACACCCCTTAGCAACCCAGTATCAACATGTTCAATAGCAATGTGGCGTCGACTCAAGCCATAGCTATGCCCAGAGCGGAGGCCCCATAGCAACCCGACATCAACTTATCCCAAAATGACCTGACATCTACATATCTCATAGCAACCTGACATCAACACATCCCATAGCAACCTGACATCTACATATCCCATAGCAACCTGACATCAACATATATCATAGCAACCTGACATCAACATATCCCATAGTATAGTAATCTGACATTAACATACCTCATAGCAACCTGACATCAACATACGTATCTCATAGCAACTGGGCATATTCACATTCCATAGCATTGCCCCATGATGTGTTTACTTGTAAATCCTATAGCAACCTGACATCTACATACAGTATACCATAGCAACACACTTCCATTCACATTCCCCATGATAACAAGGCTTCTCCTCTCGCATGACTGGCATGACTGGCATGACTCTTCATACCTGATGTAAAGGTACTGCTCACTGGCTTTGACAAGATTCTGCTCCCTCCAACCTTCGATTTATATATTTTACAGACCAGCATATCAATGTCACATTATGATAAGGGCTTCCGCACACCGGGTCCGACAAAGTGCTGAGCACTGCTCAGCTAAAATTCGATTCCATTGTTTTCAATAGAACCACGCACACTGGCGCCGATGTCCGCGGACATTCGCCGATGTCGGATAGCAATTAGAGACAAGTTCTATTTTGTCAGCGCCGTCCATTGACTATCAATTGCTCTGTTTGTGTGAAATTGGGTTTGGGGGTCCGAGTTCTGTTGGAAGCAAAAGTGCGCTGTAGTGCTGTCGGAGCCAATGTGCGGCCGGCCTAAGGGGTTACATAGTGAATGGAATGTATTGTTTTATCATGATGTCATAAGATGAATGCGCTGATGGAAGTGGTTAGCACAACTGCTTGCTTCAGAAGTGCTCAACAAACAATGTCTAAGCAAAAAAGTGTGGATACCTGAGGCAGGTCTGACATGGTAGTTAGAATAATAGACAAAGACAGGTCTGCATCCACCAAATGATGTAAAGTGCAAAGTACCCTGGGAATGGTACCCTCCGCAAACACTGGCTTTGGGCATTGTTATGGGCACTTGGCTGATATGTGTGCTGGGTTAAAAGCAGGTTGCAAATTTGTTCTGCAAGTGTAATCACAATAGGAAAATGGGAATCAGTATAAATGGCCCGAAAGACTATTGCGATGCAAAGTTTGTTCAGAGTGATTTGAATACTGATGCATTCAGTTGCCTCGGCAAGCAAAATTAGTTCAAATTGCTATGAAAGACCTTTAGCAGGGTATACATATATACAAGTTTTACTTCTCATTTACCCATGAATGACCCTCGTTTATTGCGTGGTACATTCCTCCATTTTAATGAAAAAGAAAAGAGAAATGAAAAACTGTTTACATTCTGAACGCCAGGTCATTAAGGTACATTTTCCCACCAAATATGATTACAAAGCTTTAAACGCTTCTGCAAATGAATCCCTATTTGTGTGCGTGTGTGTGTGTGTGTGTGTGTGTGTGTGTGTGTGTGTGTGTGTGTGTGTGTGTGTGTGTGTGTGTGTGTGTGTGTGTGTGTGTGTGTGTGCGCGCGCACGCGCGCTCGCACAGGTGTGTGCGTGCGTTCATGCGTGTGCATGTGCGTGTGTTTTTGTGTGAATGCCTTTTCTTTTTTCGTCTATCTTCAGAATGCCTTTTTATTTTAATCAGACCGTTTATCTAAATTAGATAACTGTAATAAGCAAACAGCGAGACAGGCGAGAGTAAACAGCAGCCTTGGAGCTGACATATGGTGGGTGGTCGGGCGGATTGCTGGGAAATGCTAGCGCTAATGAGCGCCGGCATATGCTAATAGGGGAAATGTGATTTTTACTCTTGCACCGCAGATGAAACAGCCTTACATTTGTTATCCGCCTGTGATCTTGGTAAACCTCCAATTTGGCAAAGGCGCGATGGATTCAGTCGGGCCTGGTTCAATGGCTTATCCATACATCTATCTTGTTTGAAATTTTGGGAGTTAGAATTTTTCCACCCTAGATCAAAAGCTTTACATTCGTGATTTTGGTAAGCCGCCAATTTAGCAGAACACTGTAGTAATGCCTGGCCTTTTGCAATGGCTTATTACCTGATTCATGAGTTATTCATACGTTTTTATCCAACTTATACAGTAATGCACATAGTCATTAACAGACATTGTTAAAATGTTTCAAAGGTACACAGTCAATGTAACGTATATTTAAATGTCAAGAGAGTCCTTGTGCACAAGCCCTCAGTAATGCAGGTGCAGGTGTGAGGCAGGAGAAGGTGAATCAATGAACAAAATTCAAGAGACACCGCACACTGCTTACTTTTCTTTACTTTATGGTGCGAACCTGATGACGCATTGTGCCTGACGCATTGACGCACTGATGACGGGCGAAACGCGTTGTTCGTTCCGAGAAATAAAGTAAAGAAAAGTAAGCAGTGTGCGGTGTCTCTTGAATTTTGTACATTTAAATGTGTAAGGATAATGCATGCACAATCTGGATGCTGGGCCAAAACAGGGAAGTCCAGTAACTCAAACAAGAACAAGAAGAGAAGTTTTTCTACAAAAGCTGACATGTGTTGCTGACTCTATCTGTCTGTAAACCCACATGTAACTCTCAAAACATAAAAATCGTTCTACTATAAACTCTAAACTCTATATTATAGCCTTAGCCTTAGTTATTCTAATTTGTAATGCACCATGTGTGTGCTATGTATGATGTTGTAGCCACAAAAAATAATCACTAAAGAAATTGAATCAACTGTCAACAAGTTGTATACCGCACTCACAGTCAAAAGGTGCCAGCCAAGAAAAAAAATCCTCATGGACTTCTTGATTGAATTCTTGAAATAAACTGTCTGAATACTTTCATGAGTAAGTCTAAATACATCAATTGAATAAAGCAGCAGTAACTTTATGCAACGCATGGCTGACTGAGAGTGCTGTGTTAAGTTAACGTCAGTATGAAGCTTCAGTCCTGCTGTGCTGGCACTCTACGCCTAGCTCGGGGGGAGGGAGGGAGGGGCGGGGGGGCACGGATGGTAATTATAGTTGCTGTATGGCCGATTCTGCCCACACAGTATGGAGCAGAGCTAACAATTGCAGTTGCAGATATAATCTGTCCCACCTTCGCCGCTCAGCACTCCTACCAATTTACAATTCTCTCATCCTCCCTTTGCCCAATCTCTCTCTTGCAATGCATTTCTCCCTACCTTTATCACTTTTTCACTCTTTCACTCTTTCACTCTCTCACTCTCTCTCTCTCTCTCTCTCTCTCTCTCTCTCTCTCTCTCTCTCTCTCTCTCTCTCTCTCCTCTCTCTCTCTCTCTCTCTCTCTCACACACACACACACACACACACACACACACACACACACACACACACACACACACACACACACACACACACACACACACACACACACACACACACACACACACACACACACACACACACACACACAGCATATGGCAAAGCATGACCGAGTAATACATCTCTCAAACACGCAAATTTTAACGTGCCCTAAGCCTCACCTTGGGGTTTGAGAGACTGTAAAGAACCATAAAGCCTTTTTACACTAATTACATCTTCAAAGAGAAGGGGGCACGAATGCGGAAAAGACTCATCAGCATTTTTATTTAAGGAGCCCGGTTTATTACTTAACATGATGCTCGCAGCTTTACCGGGCACCAGGATTTTTGTAGTCGCACTGAGCCAATATAACAAAACACACTCCACTCTAAGGCCAGTCTGAGCTCCCGGGATTCTCCTCAAAAAAAAAAGAAACTTCCCCCAAAGTCCCCACCACCTGCTGCCAAGGACAGTACAGTGCATCCACACTGAGAACAGCTATCCCATGCCAGCTACTGTCAGAAGGGCTTTGCTAATCGGCAGGGCTTTCATGGAGTACAACAGAAAGATGTGGGCCAGAGAGGACAACTTAGTAGTAGTGAGGACACCATCCCAGGGAGACAGCATAAGCGGGAGGACACTGCAGTAGCAGCAGCAGCTGCAGCTGCAGGACATCAGAGCAGGAGGACAGCTATCCCCAGAAGACAACAACGAGAGGACTTTCAGTGCCGCAAGACACAATACGGTATAACATGAGAGAGTAGAGAGAGAGAGGTTCCATTGGCCCATTGTTTCCGGGTTCTATTATTGCAAAGGGGGGAGGGGGGAGATCCCCCTTTAGGCAGACCTAAGGACTGTTCTATTCAATGCTAGGAGTATTATGACACGCCCCGTTAGGCAGACCGGAACCTGGTCATGTTAGGTGCCCATAGCAACCTATTACCTTGGCATATCTCTATATACTTAAAGAATCTCTGGTATAATATGAGAGCATGACAGCAGGAAGACACCACAGCAGGTGAACACCTACACTAGGGAGACACCAAGGCATACAAAGTCATAGCAGGAAGACACCTTCTGCAGACAACAGGACGGCACTGCAGGAAGACACCTTCCCCAAACAACAGGAGGAGGGCACTGCAGGAAGACACCTTCCCCAGACAGGAGATCACTGCAGGAAGACACCTTCCCCAGAGAGGAGGAGGATACTGCAGGAAAACACCTTCCCCACACAACAGGAGGGCACTGCAGGAAGACACCTTCCCCAGACAACAGGAGGGCACTGCAGGAAGACACCTATCCTGGGGAGACACTTGCCTGGTTAACACCGATGAGGTAGTCTGGAGGCTCCCTAGGCAATTTTTTGTAATAAAGGTGTGGTTTACGATTGTCCATGGCTGTTTATTGGGCGTTATGGAAATATAATTTGACATATACGTAGCCCATGGCCAATCACGTCGGCTGTACCTATTCAAACAAACTGCAAATTTCCGTTTGGGAAATTGTATGGCTCATTGCCTTTCCACACCTCCCCGTTCTGATTGGCTCCCTCCCTCAGGACCCCATTTTTGGGGGAGAACCTTTATTGTCTTTCCGATCAGGACAATAGTGAAAAGTAGCGTGAGTTTTCTCAGGCTAGGGAGACACCACTTCAGGAAAAGAATATTGAACAAGAATATAGAATATTGAACAAAGGGCCAGATGTTGCATGCAACTCTGTCAATAAGAAGAACTAGCGTATGCTGACATAGCTTGTCAGTTACGTGTATGTTATTCCTGCACATTGCAATTAACACTAGAACTACCAGGATTTTTCTGCCTACCTAGAAGTACCAGACAGGGGTCATTTGACCCTGTGGCTTTTAGCTAATACACTAATCACTCATTTTGTTATGGTAATGAGGCTGTTAGGGGCCGTGTGTGGGGTGAGGGGTGAGGGGGTCACACCTTACAGTGCTAACAGCCAAGACAAACAGGGACAGAGAGCTTCTTCCCAAGGGCTGTCAGCCTCCAAAATCACCACAGGTAAATAGCAACTTGCATGAAGATATCAGCAGCAAAGACAGATAGCACAGTTTGGCAGTGTGTTACAGTTTTCCCCATTGGTTTGGCTCTTTTCTTGAAACTGAGATGTCATTCTCAAAACATGGACAAATCCCAAAACTAATTTGCGGTTCCTCACAACAGAATGGCATTTATCATTGCTTTCATCAAATTTCAAATGTTTTTGTACATGTCTCAATCATTTAGTACATCCTTGCAAATGGCTATGTACAAGTATCCTACAGTTAACACAATCAGCTTACATTTAGTACATTTTCAAATGAATGTATCTTGCTGATGTATCCCAATTGGTTCATTCTCAGTGTAATGGTTGTCCTGAAAACATGTCAGCACATTTTCTTCATATAAGTCATCAATGAACGTGGGAATGTCCCATGTGATCATGACGAATCATATGAAAGCAACCAGATAATGGTTGAATTAACGTGTGAATCAGTTTTTGCCTTTCTGCATTTAGTTTCAGAGTAGGCTATGTATTTTTTCCCCTGCCACTTTGAAGTTCATCGTATAGCACTTCAAAGATTGAGGCCAAGCAGCCTATATTAGCAACTGTTCTATGAGATGCTTTGTACATGCCTCAAATGTTTAGTACATCTATGCAGATGGCTATGTACAAGTACCCTACAGTTGACACATTGAGCATACATTTAGCACATTTTCCAAATAAATTGACCTTTCTTACCTAAATGAATTAGGCAATTCTCAGTCTAATGGTTGCCCTCTCCAAAACATGTCAGTATGATTTCATTGTGTAAGTCATTATAAGCAAAGTAGTCTACACAATTGTCAAATCAGTCAAGGACATAATATTTTAGAATTTAATTACTGTAAACAGTAAAACGGGTAAACCGTGTTTGGAGTGATATGAGCAAGAGATGAGGATCCATTTTGTTATGCTGAACCATCCAGTTTATTTTGACGGAATGACTAAATGAGCCAAAGCAATTGAGAAGGATTATGCCCTTTTTATGGTACTGACTATTTATGTGGGAGAAGGTTTAGTGCTGATGCAAGAATGAACTGTTTTGGGAGGTATATGACATTTTGCTAGTTATCTGAACTGTTGTGCAGAAGTGTAAGAATGTTTGGCCAAATTACCCAAAATTTATAGAAATGTCATCTGGGTTTCAAGAAATCAGCCAAACCAATCGAGAAAAACTGTAAATGCCCTCACTGCGCTGTGATGACTGTTACAAATACACATGTGGGAAATGCCGAAAGGAGCAACGGCAGTGCCAGAATTGTTAGTGACTGTTCAAATGTATTTCACTCATTTGCATTCTTTGTAAATATGCTTTTGTATTTTTTTTCTTCTATTTTTGGCACACAAAAATAAGTTACTTCTGCAACAACCTTCCACACGAAAACTGGGAAAACAGTTGCTTTTGCATTCATTGTAAATATGTTTTGTTTTGTATTTTTTTAACAATAAATGTTTAGAGTTTTGATCCCAAATTCTTGTTGATCCTGATGATTCACTGCATAAAAATCCACCATATGTTTATAAATCCACCATAGGGGCACGCACGCAGACACACACACACACACACACACACACACACACACACACACACACACACACACACACACACACACACACACACACACACACACACACACACACACACACACACACACACACACACACACACACACACATGCAAAAACACTCTGTGTCTCAAGTGACAGCTGTGAGCTGCTAACAGCCACATTTCCACAACAAAAGGAGTGTCAGCAGGGGGTCCAAAGGGTCAAATGACCCCCTTGTGGGGCTTTTAGGTAAAAAGGTCAATTGACCCCTCCGTGGTAGTTCTAGTGTTAAATGCATTTAGATGTAGCCTATGTACTCGGTTAATCTTAATTTTGCAAGACCCCTGTTTTGGGTAGCATTTTAAACATGCTGACTGACGGCATGACTTTTTTTTAATTTAAAAACTGTCTTTCTTGCCCACCTCTGATGTACAGTAATAGAGAGAGACACCACAGCAGAAACACACCATAAGAGGACAGAAGGACATCATGGCAGGGAGGTCCATGGGGCCACCATGTAGTAAGAAGAAAGAATAACAGGGAGACGACCCAGCAGAAAAAAACATCAAAGGGTGGCAACAAGACACAACACGATAGGATGATGGCAGATAGACAAGATACAATGAAGGCACATACAGTATCTCAGGATGATAACACGGTAGCAGAATGACACAGAAAGAGGGAAAATTCCCCTTCAAACCCCCAACAGACATAAGATACCATACACAGAAGGTTCCATGGCACACCATAGCGGAATGCCACAATAACACACAATAGTAAGAGACCATGAGAAAGAGATAGATACACAAGAAGTCACAATCTTGTAACTATTCTGTGGAAATGTATTGTCTTCTTAGGCCACTTCGGTAACCTTAAATGGTGTTGCGTTCAGGCTTCCCACTGTCCTTCATAATGTGTGGAGCAATGCTGTCTGTAGGCCTACCCAAAGCGAAAACAAAACCCTGCCTGACTGCATTTATATTTCATAGAGATGAAGAGAGAAAAAAGGGAGAGAGAGAGAGAGAGAGAGAGAGAGAGAGAGAGAGAGAGAGAGAGAGAGAGAGAGAGAGAGAGAGAGAGACAGAGACAGAGACAGAGACAGAGACAGAGAGAGAGAGGAGCTTCATATGAATACAGCATAATGAACCATAGCTGAGTGTGCAGTTTAAAGTTGTTCATCCCACCACCCCCCCACAAAAAAACCCCTTACCCAAACACCCCCCGCCATGTCTGAGCTAAGAGGCGTTTTGCACTGTGTGTTCATAATTAAAAATAAAAACGCAGGGAGGCAGCTCTTATCCATTCCCCATAAACACACACACACACACACACACACACACACACACACACACACACACACACACACACACACACACACACACACACACACACACACACACACACACAGACACAGACACAGACACAGACACAGACACAGACACAGACACAGACACAGACACAGACACAGACACAGACACACACACACACACACACACACACACACAGACACAGACACACACACACACACACACACACACACACACACACACACACACACACACACACACACAGAGGGGAGTCGTCGTGGCTGATAAGACTTGAGGGCGGAGCATCTGTCTATGCCACTGACATGCCAGCTTCTCACATTTACACTTAACTCCATTTGACGATATCACTTCAGAGCCTTCATATACTATATTCTACACATGAAAGAAGGTTATATCATCAATTTATACTGTCATCATTTATGGCTGTCATCGCTGCACAGTGTGCTATAGTGTCAGGCTATGAAATCTACTTACATTGCAGATAGTGCCATTTGTTGGGGTTTTTTTTCATTCTCTTTGTGTGTGTGTGTGTGTGTGTGTGTGTGTGTGTGTGTGTGTGTGTGTGTGTGTGTGTGTGTGTGTGTGTGTGTGTGTGTGTGTGTGTGTGCGTGCGTGCGTGTGTACCCCCTGGGACTAAAAATCCCTTTACAAAGACACCCCAAGAGCAAAGTGTAGGCCTACCTCAGCACTCAGAGGGAAACAGAAGGGCACACAGGCACGCACACACTCTTGCTCACACAAATGCACACACACACACACACACACACACACACACACACACACACACACACACACACACACACACACACACACACACACACACACACGCACGCACGCACGCACGCACGCACGCACGCACGCACGCACGTACACACACACACACACACACACACACACACACACACACACACACACACACACACACACACACACACACACACACACACACACACACACACACACACACACACACAGCTAGCCTGTGAAGTCACGGCGCTCCTGCTTGCTGCTAGAGCAGCGAGTGCAATCCCATCAGCCCCTGCTCCCTGACAGCCTGAGCAAGTGACAGGAAGTCCCCAGGGAAGCCTTCCCATGGGGCTTTGCACCGCAAGCATACGGTGAGGGCACAGAGAAAACGGCAACCACACACAGAGAAACGTACAGACACACACAATTGCCAATATAAAGTACACACATACTTGAATGCATGCGCACGCACACGCACTCACACACACACACACACACACACGCACTCACACTCACACGCACGCACGCACGCACGCACACACACACACACACACACACACACACACACACACACACACACACACACACACACACACACACTATGGTATGCCCCTAAATACAAAACCCATCAGCAAAGGCACGTAAGGATATATATGGATTTTAAACGTCTCAAATGGCTCGATAATGCAAGAGAGAGAGAGAGAGAGAGAGAGAGAGAGAGAGAGAGAGAGAGAGAGAGAGAGACTTGACAGACTATGACTGAATTTATAAAAATCTGTAGTTTTTCTTTTATGAATGTCAGCCATTCCATTTCCTTCCCCACTGATTCCATGGCAGCAGCCAGCCTCTCAGAAGCTGTTCTGTTCGTAGTGCGTGTGTGCGCGCGCGAGCGTGTGTGTGTGTCCTTTCTTGTGTGCCTGCGTGCGTGCGTGCGTTATGTCTGATTAGAGTCTTAGAGACCGGTGCTAGCATTATGGCATGGCTGAAGTGATTTTTTAAGAATGGAGTGAGAGCGTTTGAGGATAAAATGCTGAAGCATTTCTCTGGCCACTTGGTATAGGCCTACAGACTGTACAATGCAGCTTCATTTTGTCCTAGTGCAAAAAAGTAAAATGTCTGCCATACTTATAACAGGCCTTCATGTACGCAACAGCATGTATTCTGTCTTTGGGAGCAGGTCATATTGAGGCTGCTGAAAAGTGTTGCATTTTGGGTGCGCCATGATACAGGGTCATGTCACTGAATTTAACCAGGTGTTGCAGCCCATACAAACTTCCATCAAAACAACTTTTGGCCGAGCCACAGGCCTGTCAGAAATGGACTTCCAATTTCCTGCATGGCTTTGCAGGTAATTCCGCAGCTCAGTTCCAAACACTGACTTCCCACAATTCCAATCTCTTGGGATAAGCTGCAACGGGAAGTGATACTTCAGTAGAAAATGGGTGGGTGCATTGGGGGGGAGAGGGGGGGAGCCTTCGTGCTGTTTCACTAGGGTTGATGGTCACGGAGGCCTAGTCAAGAAGAACGTTGTATTTGGCAGATACCTTCAAAAGGACTGTGTGTGTGCGTGTGCGTGTGTGTGTCTGCGTGCATCTGCTCATGCGTGTCTGCCTGCTATGTGCGTTATCCAGGACGAGGAGAACAGTCGATGTTTTGTGACAGGGCTAAGCCACAAGAGTATGTCCTGTTCCGATTCCCAATTGCCATCATTCCCACAACTCAGCACAAAAAAGATGCTCTCGAGCAGCCTGTCAGGTGGTTTCATCCAGAAAAGGAGCTTTTCAAAAAATAGAAGCTGAAAGAGGAAAAGTAATCATGGAAGGTGCTAAATCGCCCATCATGAGTGTTGGTGGAGGGGGACAGAAAAAAAGGAGACAGATGTCCAAGCACTGATTTTTTTCTTTCCTTTTTTGTTCTCCTTCATTTCACACTTTGATGTTTCAGTGCC
>NC_085880.1:782500-787500 GCF_034702125.1 Engraulis encrasicolus
AAAACATAATGGCACAGTCTGTTTTTGAAGACAACTATTCCACCTATGCCGTGTTTTTTCCAGTTGTATATTAGATTGGTACTGTTTATTTTTTCTGATTTGATTTTTTGCAGGTACAGTACTTGCTTTTTCTTCTATTTTTGCTTTTTCCTAAAATAATTAGTATGTTGGTGATAAGATATGCCATGCTCACTGGCGACTGGTAGTTAGCCCTTCTGTCTTCTCACAAGGTCACATCTCCCACAGCTCCTTCAAACAGTTCTGCCTTCATTCCTACACCTCATGCTGTGCCACTGAAGAACCACTGAACTGCTTTGAACTTCCACTAGGCGTTCAGTGGAGTTCAATGAGTGGCACAAATTATGTGCATATTGACATATTGCGATATTGACACTTTGTTTGATAAGCTATAATAATTGTACAGTCTGCTTATCAAGAAAACCTTTGTGTTCCAACTGCTATTCATGTATACCACCTGCTTTTTCCCCATTGGTGCTGCTTCTTATTTCTCATTTGCTCTTCCATGCACGGCATTTGTTTCTCATCATTTTTGCTTTTTCTTCATTAATATTTTGGTAGTATGATGCACCATGCTCACTGGTGATGACATGAGTAATGTGAACTCCAGCACCCCGCTGACTTCTTACAAGGTTACAGCCCATAGCTCCATCAACTCTGCCTTGATGCCTCTGCCCCATGCTGAGGCAGTCCAATAGCCAGGGCCATGACTGTGACACTGCACTGCACTGCACTGCAAATAAACTCCCACTAGACCCACTAGATTTGTGCTCGAGTGGCACAAATTATTTGACTTTGTACTATCATTTATAAAACTCTGGTCAATTCACATTTTCCTCCACGTTACATCTGGGTTGGGTCTAGTGGGAAGATATTATTTTTGTTGCTAGACAACCGACCAATCAGAAAACGGGTGGTGGCCGAGGGAAGGGGGTGAACAATGACACATTAAATAAGAGAAGATTACATGACAAGGCTAAACAATAGTGACTGGGGAAAATCGCATATTACAAACCCCAACAGAGTTTACATCTCCCACCAGTAATTCATCTGCTCCATATCCCATGCATACGGATAAAATAAGAATGAGACTACGTACGCTACGACCAGGCTACAGATGATGTGCAGATGAGTGGCAGCCGTGGCTAGTGGTTAGGGCTTTAGATCAAAGTTTTGCAGCTTCGTAACAGTCCCGGGCAGGCCTACCGACAGGGGGGGACAAAGGGGTATGTTGTCCCGGGCCCATGGAGATTGGGGGGCCAAGAATTGGGTTCCCATTACATGGTATGTATTGGGTAGGGGGGGCTTTCAGATTACTTTGTCCTGGGCCCAGAAAAAGCTGTCAGCAGCCCTGGTCCCTGGAGCAATGGGGGTTAGGTGCCTTGCTCAAGGGCCCTTCAGCCATGTAGAGCAGTAGCGAGTAGAAGGGTGAGTAACCACACACACACAAACACAAACAAAAAACCCCAACTGCCCTTTCTGCCCTTACCGGATCGGTGAGCTCGGGGATGGCCACACGGTACGTGATGGGGCTGCAGTCTCGCGTGTTGTTGACCAGCACGCAGGGCAGGAACATGGGCCCCAGGTCATCCCCGTCCAGCACGTCCAGCGTCAGGGTGGTGGTAGCCGTACGCCTGCTGCCCGGATACGGAGCCCGGTCCTGAAGCAGGGATATGGGGAGAGAGTTTATTGGGTTTTATTGCGCATATACTTGATGCTATGAAATTGGGCAATGTTGTGATCGTTTTCAGTGTAATTTTTTAAGGACTTTTATTTTTGTCTTTGTTTGTGCATATGCGTGTGTGCATATGTGTGCTTTCTCACATGAACCCCAGACAATTGGTGCTGTGTGGCAGCCTCCAGAGCTGGTGTGTGAACTTAATAGTTGTGATACTGCACTATATATAAATACATGTTGTATTGTATTCTATTGTATTCAATCTCTGAAAACGTGTCCAGTAGCTTAAAACTTGATTCATTTTAGGTAAGATGATCTGGATAAATAAGGAATGCAGCCAGAGCTTTTCAGACAAACAATACCAATTGGCCAATCAGAACTGACCAACTCTGCTAAGCATGATTCTAATGTGCGGAGATGAGGCAGATGGGGACAGAGAAGGGGGATATCGCCATGAAGATGGTTGTTAGTGTCATCTTGCATGATGGAAAGAGGCAGTTTGATTACAGTGAGTGCTGTAAGCTGACAGGAAGATGATGGGCTTTTTGCCCAGATATTCAAGCACATGTTTTTTTTTTGCTTCCACTTGGGGTTATTACAAATATGCAGTCCAAAGTGTCATTACAAATACATCTGCCTTGCATAAACATAGAGATTCTCTCTCTAGCCTCCCCTTCTCTCCCACTGTCACGCACACGCATACACGCACGTATGCGCGCAAGCACTCACGCAAGCGGGCACACACACAGACACACACACAGACACACAGACACAGACACACAGACACACAGACACACAGACACACACACACACACACACACACACACACACACACACACACACACACACACACACACACACACACACACACACACACACACACACACACACACACACACACACACACACACACAGCTTCAGTGACCTTGTACACAGAAAACTGTTCTTTAACTCCTCGTGTGCGTGCGTGCGTGCATGTGCTCGTGCAAAACACTGCATGTGTGCACTAACGATTCTAAAGATGTGCTGAATATTATGGGTTTGAAAGAGTGAAAAGCAGCGCTGCATCACCGCCGAAAAACAGCACACAGCCCAGCACACCTCCTTTCTAGCAGCACAAAAAGGCCCAATTAGGAGCAGCCCAGACAAGACCGGGCCGACACTCTTGGGCAGACAGGCAAACAAGCCATGCATAAACAAGGGCACTGTGTTAATGGCAACTGAATAGGGTGCTCCGCTGTGCTGCGCTGCACTGTGTTGTGTTGTGCTGGTAGGTAAAAAAAGTGGATAAGGTGGGAAAGCAATTATTAGGTGCGGTTTCTGTCGCTGTGTGTGAGGGAGGATAATTTAGGCAGCGCTAGGGAGAAGGAGTCTGAGTTTTTATTACTACACACTATCATTAGGTTGTTTTTTAGTCTTTTTTTGTTTGCAAGCTAGTTTGTTAGCTTGTGTGTGTTTTATTGTACATTTACTTCCTTTAAAGGTCTGAAATCCTGTCCAGTTGCTTAAAACGTGATTCATTTTGGGTAATGTGATGTGGAGGAATGAGGTACACGGCCAGTGCTTTTCAGACTAACGACACCAATTGGCCAATCAGACCAAAACATTTAAACATTTTGAAATGTCCATGTGGGGATTGTGTGTATTTATGTAAGCTGGACACCTGAATTTCCCCCCCAGGGATCAATAAAGTTACTCTACTCTACTCTACTCTACTCTACTCTACTCTACTCTACTCTACTCTACTCTACAATTCCACCTCAACATACTCTATTAGTCTCCCTTTAGAGGGAGCCAGTAGTGCCCCCTAGTGCCCCCTAGTGCCCCCTAGTGCCCCCTAGTGCCCCCGTCACCCTAGTTGAGATGCCATGATAGGAGAACACAACAAGGGCGAGATTTGTTTTGCCCATTAGGTCCTTGTGTGTTCTCTCTATTCATTATCTCCATACACAGCGTCTTGTTCTGGCTTTGACTGCAAAAAGGCCAGCCAAGCAGAGAATTAAAAGAGGCTCCCATCATCAGGGGCTTGAGGAGGAGAATGTGTGACATGGTGAGGAAGTGAATAAGGACCATGAATGTGGTGGGGGGAGAGGGGAGAGAAAAGGGAAAAAGAGAGGAAGATGGAGAGAGTGGGAGAAGGAGAGAGAGAGAGAGAGAGAGAGAGAGAGAGAGAGAGAGAGAGAGAGAGAGAGAGAGAGAGAGAGAGAGAGAGAGAGAGAGAGAGATAGAGAAAGAGAGAGATGATGATGAAGTGCAGTGTAACAAGATGAAGTGGTGGTGGAGTTCATGAAAGGTTACATTCATCTCGCGTCACACTTAAAATTACCTGTTTTAGAGAAACCAATTTAATCAACACCACCCCCCACCCCCCCACCACACACACACACACACACATGCATGCACACAACATTTGCACACACAAACACATATTAATATACACATGCACACACGCTAATGCATACGCGCACATACGCGCGCACAAAGACACACACATACGCACACACACACGCGCGCGCACACACACACACACACACATACACACACACACACACACACACACCACACAAACACACACACACACACCCACATAGTGAGGGAATGTGAGGCCATGACATGAGTCATCTCTTACGTACATTGGCTTGGATGACGATCAGGTAGCGCGTCCTCTCCTCGTAGTTGAGCCTCTCGGCCAGCACAAGGTTCCCTGTGAGAGTGCTGGCCACGCGCACCGTTCTATTGGACAGCTGAGGCCCGGCACAGAGGAAAAGAAAGAGAAGGGAAAGAGAAGAGAAAGGGGAGTTGAAAGAGAGGACAGATGGGTAGAGAAAAAGAAAAAGAGAGGGTTAAAATATGAACTGAGAAAATTATTTTATGGTAAAAAATGCAGCAAGAGGTATCTTAAATTCGGTTTCTGCACAAACATATCTATTACATTTACCAGAGCTCGGCAACAAGATCTAACAAGTATTATCGCAGCGGTCCAAGCAGACAAAGGGGGATTCCTAATATTAAAATAGCATTACTATAATAATTACAGGCACGGGGAATGGTGAAATTCTTTCATGCGGCCCCAAACATGTAATAGCAGCACTGGAAGCAACACGAGGATTCGCTCCAGATGGGGAAGAGGCTGGTAAATTTTGGGAATACACTCATTCACCAGCAAGTGTTTGATGAACTGAGAAATGATGAATAAATAATTTCTACTTGTTTACTAACCTGTTCAGACAAAGCGTTATAAATTTGCTGTTACCAGAATGGCAATGACCAGGTCGTGGCGCATTACTAAAGGCCTTGTCTCATG
>NC_085880.1:800000-805000 GCF_034702125.1 Engraulis encrasicolus
TCTTCACAATTGCATCATCTATTGTTATCATGTGAAATTGATTTTCTAGAAATCTTGTCAAACCTACACATTGTTATGCAATGACCCTTGTGCTGCCATGCAAAATAACAACCGCTTTTGAAAAAGTTAGCACGAATAGGGCAGCGAGGTTGCATGTTGAAATGAAGAGCCATTTTCCAAAATGAGATATATCCATTTTATAGAATGTTAGGAAATTGACATTTTTGTATTGGGCATTCTATTGAAATGCATTGCAAAATGCATTTGTATAGAGGTTTTAAAGTATGTTCTCAAAATATTTGAATGGCAAGAATTCACACATAGACGATAGGACATCTTAACAGTCAATTCCAATATTAAAATGCAAAAAGTCAAAAATGGTGGATATAGCGTTTTGGAAAAGAGCTCTTCAAATGTACCATTCAAAGTAGCTAGCATTTATTAACAGCAATGAAAAGTGTGTGTACTTCAAGACCAAGACCAAGACTTGGATGCAAAACCCTTTCTGCTGTTGAATTCAGTCAGACCACCTGTGAGCATGCATGCATGCATATGTGAGTGTGCGTGCGTGTGTGTGAGCTTGCTTGGCATGATTGTGTGCGTGTGTGTGTGAGTGCGTGCGTGCGTCCGTGCGTCCGGGCGTCCGTGTGTGTGGCCGTGCGCACGCATGTGTGCGTGCGATTGTCTGTGCGTGCGCGTGTGTACCTTTGTGTGTGTGTGTATGTGCCTGTCTGGGTCAGAATGCCTTTCTATATGTAATTGGTCTACTGGAATGGATTTTAGCTGAGGGCTAAAGGGTAGAAACTTCCTCATGACTTATAATAAGATCGCAGGCATTACAACTTAAATATCTGACTTCATGGCTGGGCCTCAGCCTCCGCAGTTTCAGACAATTCTTTATTATGTGTAAGACCACACCATCCTACAGAAACATAGCCTGCTCACACACACACACACACACACACACACACACACACACACACACACACACACACACACACACACAGACAAGCGCACACGCACACACACACGCACACACACCCACACATACACGCATGCACGCGCACGCACACACACGCACGCACACACACAAACAAAATCACACACACACACACACACACACACACACACACACACACACACACACACACACACACACACACACACACACACACACACACACACACACACACACACACACACACACACACACACACACACACGAATACCAGAACAGATTTGGTCTGTGTGAAAAGCCGTATCATGCAAACACTCTCTTAAAACACAGACAGACAAATACAGCTTTGGCGCGTCTTTCAATCTCAGTCATGTTGAGCCTTTAAATTCACCAATCCTTTTCATGTGGTGTCTGGTTTGAGTGTGTGTGTGTGCATGCGTGCGTGCATGCGTGCGTGTGTGCGTACGTACATGTGTGCGTGCGTGCGTGCGTGCGTACTTGCGTGCTTGCATGTGTGTCTGTTTCTATTTGTGTGCGTTTGTTTGTTTATTGATTGTGTAGTGGCATCTACAGTATTTTTTTTTGTTTTCTCTACCTCCTTTTTTATTATTTCTCTGTATCTCCCTGTTTCCTCCTTTTATTTATGTAAGCAAGTGTGTGTGTGTGTGTGCGTTGCTGGTGGGGGGCAGTGTTGCCAGATGTGTCTGGACAAATCCCACCCAAAAGGTGCTCAGAAACCGCCAGAAAGCGCTAAATTCCGCCAAATTTAAACAAATTGCTTTGATTTCTATGGCCATGAAACTGCATTAAAAAAACACGCCAAATGGCCAATTTCCCCCCCATTTCATTTCCCCCCCATCCCAAGCAGCCCAATTGGGCAGGTAACCGCCCAATCTGGCAGCACTGGTGTGGGGTCTATTTATCCCCGGTAAACAAACACACAAAAAGCACTTGTCACCGCGGGCACTCAGGACACAACACACAAGAGCAAAGTCAGACCTAAGCCATAGACACACAACAACAAGACCACTACACAGAAACAACCCCCGGCCAGCAGCCAGTTCAAAAAACCTGTCACGGTGGCAAAATATCTTCAGAAGCATTTTCTTCAAACAAACACAACCTCAAAAAAAGTTTAAAAGTTTTTCCACACTACCCCTGCATCAAACCCCTTGCACATAAAGCAAGGTAATACGTTGTAGTGTTAAAAGAGGGTGCTGAATGACAACTGAACGCTGGGAGCAATTCAAAGGGTGGGTTGTGTTGTCTCGAATAGTGAAATGTAATGGGACGAATGTACACAAAGTGTATTAATCTCACTTCACCACTGTAAGATATACTGTACATTTTTAAATGCAATAGTGTGAAACAGGGTTGACAATGCATCATTTGCAAAACCTGATATATAGAAGCTTTGAAATGAGTCAATTGTATGGTGATTGTTTGCTTTTGGTGAATGTTATACATGCCACACAGACAGTCTGCATATGGTGTATATAAGATACAGATGCCTATAAAATACCAGTATCAGGAAACAAACTGAGCTAAAGAAATTATGTTGGATGAAATGTGAAATTTGTGAAAATCTTCTTTCCCCATACTGCCCGGTCTGGCAGTCAGTCTAGTTTGATTGTGAAACAATCCTGCTCATAAACTGTAGGGTGCTGGATGAGGAACAGTAGTTTAGTGTTACTTCAAAATATGCAAAAAAGTTGACTTTCACTGGGTAGGAAGTTCTTAGAAGTTCTTAGAACACCATCATCATCGTCATTGTCATCGTCATCGTCATCATAAATCATCATCATCATGATCATCACCATGATCCCCATCATCATCATCATCATCATCATCATCATCATCATCATCATCATCATCAGGATTGAAGATTGAAGATTCTTTTTATTCATCCCAGTGGAAATGTGTCTTGGACGCACATACCATCATCACTATCATCACCATAATCATCCTCCTCCTCATCCATGTTGTAATCATAATCATCATCCTGACCCAAGGCCCACCCAGAAGAATAGGGAGCCGAGCGAGCCACCACTTACAGCTTCACTGGTCAAGCAAAACCAGGCAGGGGGCTGAAGATGAGAGCGAATAATCAATCATCACCTTAGGCAGGGATAACCAGACGAGAGCAGAGAGACAAGGGCCACCAATCAACCGCGACCGGAAGAAAAAGGGGAAAAAAGGAAGGGGGCACTTTGGCCGAGACAAGCTATGGATGTACGTATGGTGTGGTTCTGTTCAAAGAGGACCGCTTTGTAATGTACTGCAGATCCATGAATCCTCATTTTGGGTTCTGTCCTTGATTATGCAGCCATCAAAGATGCCAGATTCATTCCTCTATCCATGTTTAGGAGCCGCTGATGGCATGAAGATTATCATTTCCGCCTCCTTCCCCTTTTCTGGAAATGCAAAAGAAAAACGGTTTCTGCTCAGGACCTTCAGCTCTCCTCAATGTGTTCTTTAGAGACTTGCTACTCATTTCCATGTAAATGGATGAAAGTGAGGACGTGGTGCAACTGGGAGGAAAGAGTTTTTAAGAGGGAATGGAAAGAAAAAAAAACATCAAAAGAAAAAATGGAAAGGGGGGGGGGAATCACTGATGCTTGACTCTAAAGCGCTCTTAATGACGGCAAACCAGGAGCACGCAAAGCAGAGAAATCTATTAGCATGGATATAAAACTAATTAAAATACCCATTAAATCAGCCATAAAACATCCACCCAACAGCATAATTACAAAGCCGCTGTTGTAGCAATCAAAGAGCACTTAACTTGCCTCTGATCAGTCAGAAAATAAGAGGAAAAAAAACGTCCAAAATGTCATTGGTTGCCCCACCACTTAACCCGCGTCATGATATCAGATTTAATTCCTCATTTCCATCAGTGGATCACAACACATGTACGTTTTGAAAAATTACAAGAAAACAACTTGAATGTGGCATAAAACACATCATGGTGGTGTGATGGAGTGACCATCACTAGGGTTGTCCGTGTGTTCTGACTAACATGCCAACGAGCCTGGCTCTTTGGTGTAGCGGTCAGAGCCCCGGTTTACTACCCCAGAAGGTCTGGGTTCGAGTCCCAGCTGGGCAACTCTACTCCCCTTCGCTACAAATGGTGTCAGAAGTGGGATGGCTACCGTGAGGCCATCGGAAGCGTACCCATGGTGTGTGAGCCGTAATTCCATGTGAGGGACCCCCAGGATTGGTGACCCTGGTGTGGGGTTACCCCAGTGATGGGTGAAGCATTGATGATGGGGCACACTGGATGGGAGAAGCATGATGGGCAGTTGCACGAAGGACACCATGAGTGTATGAAGCGCACGGTTGCGCTTTCCGAAGGGGAATTCAGTGTGATGGAGTGACCATCACTAAGGTTGTGGGTGTGTTCTGACTATCATGCTAATGAGCCTGGTTCTTTGGTGTAGCGGTCAGAGCCCCGGTTTACTACCCCAGAAAGTCTGGTTTCGAGTCCCGGCTGGGCAACTCTACTCCCCTTCGCTACAGGTGGTGCAAAGATTCATCCTCAAATAATATGAATTTCACAAATAACACGATTTCATCTTGCAAACACAGCTCCACACGAACATTCCTACTGCTCTCAGCAACACTAAACCAACCACTATTATTTGCTTAAGAAAATAGAAAAAGAATTAGGCTGCTTAACTGTTTTTTTATCCTTCCTGCTATTTTAATTAAAGACCTGAGGGAAGGTGTGCTGCAAAGGTGGTTAACACAAACCTGGCTTATTTAACCTAGATTTAGCCGTAAAGCAGATAGTAGGAGAGCAGCCCACTGGCACTGTTTAATCAAGAGATTAAAGCACTGTGCTGCTCTACTCCTAGGTTTACAGCAATCCCCATTGGTTAATTGCTTAACCAATCTCTTTATCACACACCCGTGGGGGGACAGGACTTGGCGATATGGTGAAAATTAGATCAAGATACTTTTTCTCATATTGTTGAATATTGATTTTTTTTGTATCATTCCCCTGTGAAATCCTCCATTCTAACCCCATGTTGATTATAAC
>NC_085880.1:807500-822507 GCF_034702125.1 Engraulis encrasicolus
TCAATTCATGACTATCGATGATTTAATAATAATAAAACTGAATTTGCCACTAGTTCACTTTGTTCAGTAGACAGTAGGTAATATTTCTGTTGTAATGATAGATCTCTCCCAGAAGCTAAAATGCTTCAATAAAATAAATTGACTAAAGAATATTACACAACAACTGACAAATACCCTGCACACACCCACAAACACACACATACACACACCCAAGCACACACACACATGCAAAATATACAAGCATGCACACACATGCGCGCAAACACGCACACACACGCAAATGCACTAACAGACGAGCACACACACTATGGGGGCAATACACCTGGCTAACTGCCCTGTTTGATGGTGGTAGTCACGGCTGCAGTATTGGACTATGATAGCCATAATAAGTGCTTTTCATCTCCGTTTGCCCTCTAGGCTGAGGCGAAATTGTCACTTGTCCAAAGTTGCTTAGTGCGGTTATACAACCCATGCAGGGTGACCAGACGAATTCTGAGGTGCCATTTACTGCACCCTGTCAGAAGTTGGCCGATCAATGACGTGATTTTTGAAAACGTTATTTCAATGTCCCTTCAGGGCACAGCTCTGCGGATCAGATGGTGTCGCTGTGTAGGGCTGACCAAAAAAAACTAAAATAATTAGAATGGCCTCATCTTTGCAGCCCTCTTTGTCTCAAGCAATTTGCGACTTGTGCCAAACTGTGCATTGGTGTGTACAGATGGTGTACCGCTATGTGAAAAACTCTCATAATTTCCACATTTGCATGAAATTCAGTTTTTTTCCCCTCCACAGCTTCAGGGCTGATGGCAAAACAAACTCTGGTTGATTTTTTTGTCCCATAAGACCTGACAACACCTGGAATCATTAGGTATAATGTGCCTATTTCCAGCATTTCTAAGCTGTGGGCTACACTTTGGCATGAAGTTCCACAAGCCAAGAACCGCAGGCTTGCCAGTAATGCTCCCAAAAACAAGCAGCCCAACTAAAGTTTTATCTGATTGCATTGTTGTGGAAAAGTTAAACTTTGCTATCAAACAATACACAGTTTTGTGCCAATGCATATTGTTATAACCTAACTTTCACTAAAAACCAAGTCTCAATCTGCCACTCTCTTTTCAGAAGAGAGTGCACAAGGATCTGCACAAAGAAGCCACAATGATCGAGGAATCAACTCAGGCACAACAACAATGAGGCTCTAAATATGTTACATACGGTGAAAATAGTCTTTCTAACGTTGTCATCTATGAGGAACTCCTTACTATTGCAGCCAGGCCCCCCAATAGGCAAAGGAGCTATTGCCCTTTTAATTTCTGTCTTCCTTGTTTAGCCCGGAAGATTGCAGCTGGGCACCAGACCAGCATTGAGATTATCGTACATTGGCTTTGAAGGATAGAGGAATCAGCAGAGCACTGGAAGGTTATAATAGACACCCCTGAGTGAAAGGGATAATTTCTGGCTTCATTGTTTATAGGCTGGCACATTTCTGCGGGATAGCGCCCAACGTGGAGATTACAGCGGTTTAGGAGGTACAGAGGAATCACCCGGCAGCAGTCGCTGAGACGAGGCCAATATGGGTTCACGTGTCCCTCTGGCTAGGGCTGAAGTGTCCTTCAGCAGGACAATAAACCCATTGCAGCTCTTAGAGTGCTTGAGTTGCACCGTGAATGGCAACCTACCTTGCCAATGGGTGAATATGAAGCACTGAATGAATGTAACACGATCTCATGCAATTTTTTACATTTCATTGCATTACACTTAGCTGGCACATTTGTCCAAAAGTGACACACATTTACTTAAGCACAGGTTATTGGGTACAGTCCCTGTGGGTCATATGTGGCATCTTGCTCAAGGGCACTTCAGCCATGGACGAGGATGTGAAAGTGAAAAGAAAGCCCATTGGGAAACTCCAACTCCCATTGTCATTGTGACACAGCACACAAGTGAACACTGCACACTGCGAAATTGCATTTATGCCTCACCCGTGCAAGGGGGCAGCCTTCAGTGGCGCCCCATGGGGAGCAGTGCGGTGGGACGGTACCATGCTCAGGGTACCTCAGTCATGGAGGAGGATGGGGGAGAGCACTGGTTGATTACTCCCCCCACCAACCTGGCTCTGGGATGCAAGTCCAACGCCCTAACCGCTCACCCGGAGCCCACTCATATTACTCCAGCTGTTAGAGGATTCAAACCGTCCACCTTGCGATCAAAAGACCACAAAAGGCCTCACCGTGAGGCCACAGCTGCTCAAAAGGTTCGCCAGAGCGAGGAAATGTGCTACATAAATGCCATCCATCCATTTGCCAAGTTACATCCCTGGCACAGGGCCAAGAAGGTGGGTCTACAATCACTGGCATCAGTGGGTGTAATCCACTTTTCCAGTTAGGTGTGGATTAATTGTTTGCTGGGCTTTCCGCATGCACGCCCTCGCATGGCACGTACCAGGGGCGTAGCCTCTTACTGTAGCAGGGGTCGCCGGCGACCCTATTCACTTGCTGAAAATGCTTAACTGCATCATAACAACATTGCTATGACATTACAGAGAGCCATAGTGCTGCGCTAAGGAGATGATGGTGGTGGTGATATTCCACAGAGGCTTTGAGTCAAATAAGACTGGACAGGGCACACACGTTCAAACAGATGAAAACACATTTGATTTTTATCAGAATGCGATATTTCAAAACAAAGACACAGGCACAGACACACACTTCTCTCTCTTGCTCGCTCTCACTCTCTCCCTATTTCTCACTCTCACTCTCTATCTCTCTCTCTCTCCTTCTCTCTCTCTCTCTCTCTCTCTCTCTCTCTCTCTCTCTCTCTCTCTCTCTCTCTCTCTCTCTCTCTCAAAAACAAAGCCCTGTCTTACAACGTATCCCAATATACATTAACAAAACTAACATGTACGCACGCACAGATACAAACACGCCCGCCCGTGCGCACACACACACATACACAAACACCCTCCCTGCAAGGACTGCATATCACTACAAAGGTCAGTGGAGCTGTGTGTCCAGGTGCAGTCCATGGACAGCCAGCCGTATGCACAGTAAACAAATAGTGGGTCCGCTGCCAGCTCATTAAACTGAGTTAACCTCTCATGATACCTGCCAGAATCTGGCATGACCACACACACACACACACAGGCACAGGCACATGTAGAAGCGTGCACACGCACACACACGCGCATACACACACGCGCGCATACACACACACACAAACACACACACACACACAAGCACACACACACACACACAAGCACACACACACACACACACAGAGACAGACAGACACACACACACACACACACACACACACACACACAAATGGACACACAAAATACATAAAGACACACACACACACACACACACACACACACACACACACACACACACACACACACACACACACACACACACACACACACACACACACACACACACACACACACACACACACACACACACACACACACACACACAAAGCAAACAAATGTACAGATTCGCACAAAGGCACAGCGCACACTCACAACCCACCTGTTTAATTGCTAAACTAACAGTTATTCCTATTTTCTATTTCCCTCCAGACCACACAGATGCTTTCACAGCCCAAATGGTTTCTGGGATGTCAGAGATGAGCCCTGGGGAGATGGTTCTACTACAAACAATCCAGAAAATGAAACAAAGGGAAGAGGAAAGAAAAAGAGAGGGGAAGAAACAGCATATAAAAGGAAAATCTCGAAAGGATAAATTGAAAAATAAAATCAACATGAAATTAAACAAAATTCAATTAAATTAATTTAACTATTACAATATGAAACCTTTTTTGCATATTTTCCTGTATACATAATTTGAAAATGCTACGATTTTTTTTTTTAGACTGAGTGAATCAACAAGACATCTTTAGCCATCTGTAGCGGAGTACAGAGAGAAATAATGAGAGCCAGAGAAACAAAGCCAGGTAGATGTTGAATCCAAATGAAAAGAAGAAAAGAAAGAAAAGTCCTTGAATGTATGGCACAATCAAAACAATTATGTATCTGTCAAAGTGTGCATCCTCTAAACACAGATGGGGCCCTCTTATGACTTGTATGCTTTAAAAAGAGAATCCACAAGACAGATTTTGCCATCTGTGGCAGTAAGGGCTGAAAGAATGACAGGGCAGAGAATGTAACGCAGACAGACATCAGAACCAAATGAATACAAAAACTTGAGAGAAGAAAGAAAAATCCTTGAATGTAAGGTACAGTATGTCTCAAATGACAGGAATGGTGTGCGAAAAGTTGTACCTGTAAGGTAGGCTTCAATCAAAACAATTATGTACTGTATTTGTCAAACCCTGCATCCTCCAAGTCTAAACCCACATGGGGACATCTTACATAATAACATCAAAGACATACACACGTGCGCGCGTGCACGCACACACACACACACACACACACACACACACACACACACACACACACACACACACACACACACACACACACACACACACACACACACACACAAACACACACACACACACAGGGAACTTCACATGCCATCGTACACTGAAAAACACACCTGTCATACGCATCACAAACTGCCCAACAGCCATCACTGTGCTGGGCCAGCATTAGTGGCGTGTGTGTGTGTGTCTACTGTGCCGAGGAGCAGGCAGGCTTGCGGGCGGGCGAGCGAGCGGGCGGGGGGGCGTGAAAGTGAAAGCCTCAGTAATGGGGCCCAGCGCGCCATGGCAACAGCAAAACACCATCTGGAGCGGTAGACGGCTGTCCCCTCCCCTCCGGGGGATTCCTCTGACATCCCTGCGGCTCCTAACAGAGACAAACTGCCCCTCACACGGACTGTCCAGAGAGTTTGCCACAGCAGCAGTTTGCCATTCGAGCGCCAAGCGTCCAGGTTGGCAGCAACACAGTGGAGTGACCTTGGCCCACAGGCCCCACTCTCAGACATCCCAGCCCCGCAGAGACTCTTTTTCAGGGAGGGCAACATGGCAGCCGCATCACAAAACCTTGCCTGCCTTTGATCCACACACCATCCAAATCAGGAAGTCCGTTTCTCGAAAGCGTAGTTGGTTGTTAGCCAGTTAGCAACTTGGGTACAACTTGAGCACTCTGGACTTTGAATCCAGTGATCCGAGTTCATGTCTCGGTAGAACCTCATGTCTTCGGCAGCCGTGGCCTAATGGTTAGAGAGTTAGTCTTTCAATCTAGGGGTTGCCGGTTCGAATCCCCCCTGACCTCTCCCTACACCTCCATCCATGGTTGAAGTGCCATTGAGCAAGGCACCTAACCCCACATTGCTCCAGGGATTGTAACCAATACCTTGAAAAATAATAGTTGTAAGTCGCTTTGAATAAATGAAAGCGTCAGCTAAGTGCAATGTAATGTAAATGTAATAATGTAATAAATGGTTAGTTGTCAATGGGAAATGTCATTGCAAACAACATAAGTATGCCATAAATGTAGCCTGGAAAACCAGCGCCAACTGCTGGACGGCAAAATGTTTTGCCTGCTCCAATCCATTTAGGCTGGTTTATCAGGCTACCATAAATGGGCTCACAGGGAAAGCCATCCCAACCTGCAGAGGATCGTTTCAGGAGAGCAACAACACAATGGGGTGGTGTTGCAGTGTAACACCCACCAATGTAGTAACTTCTTGCCAACGTAATAAAAATTGTGCAGCTCAGAAGTAATAGCCCGGCCAGCGTAATCTTTTCCTGTGAACGTAGTTACTGTTGCCTTATTACGTTGGCAGGAAATAATTACATTGGTGGGAAGGTTGAGAAGGTTGCACTTTGCAACATTTTGCTCCAAATGTAACCCTGCTCTGAACCAGCTACTCTGAATCAGCACTCAAAACAGGTAGTCAGTGACATAGTTATATAGTACAAAGTAGGCCAGAACTAGGCACTGATAGAAATGTAAATTACAACACTAGTAGTATGATACATCGCTGCAACTATGTACTATCACACTACTGGCGCTGTAATTGAATCCACAACAGTACTTCTACTTTTACTTTATACAACTCTGGAAGTAATGAGCAGTTCGTAAGAGAGGTCACTGGGCTAAAAAGAAAACATCAGTGTGAGTTTTCTTTTTTTACGCTCTGAACCCAGAATAGACACCTGTAATTGCTTACAAGCATCTGAGACTCCAGGTAGGCCACAGGAGACCTCCCCGAGGACATTGGGACGCTAGTTATACAGCTGTGACTATAAAATAAAACATCAACACCCATCTAATAATAAAAAAAACAGCCCAGGCCAACCTGAGTGTCAATTAACACACGCCTTGTGCTAATTAGGCTAATTAGCATAGACATTAACAGTGATGGGAGAATTAATAACAGAGGTATAATTGGTTGCAATTACAATATATGCTAACACTCCCCCTCTTTGTTCACAGCCGACTGGTGAATCATAGCAAGCCATCTCGACGGTTTGACCTGTCCACAGCTAACAGAAATATAAAAATTGATGTAAACAAGCACATGCACGCAACCGCACACACACACACGCATGCATGCACACAAACGCATGCACGCACTCACACACACACACATACACACACATGTACGCACGCACGCACGCACACGCATACGCATAGGCACGCGCACGCAAGCGCACACACACACACACACACACACACACACACACACACACACATAGAGACAACTAAATGGTCCATGGCAAGCTTTGGTAATTCTAACCTACCAGTAGGAGAGTGGTTTGTGTCAGAGAGAAAGCAAGATAGAGAGAGAGAGAGAGACAGACAGAGCGAGAGAGAGAGAGAGCGTGCAAGTGCATAGAGGAAGAGCATAATATTGTTGTCTCAGCACTTACCGTTAGGACTCTCTTCATCGATAGTGACGATGGTGGCCGGGGGCCCTGACCGGGACAGCTTACACTCTGTGGAGTGACAATGACACACATTAGAAAATCCATAATGTCAACAAGGGCCGGGGGGGGGGGAGGGGGGGGGGGGTTGGGACAGTGGTGGACTACTGAAGAGTGGCAGGGTCAAGGCACACATCAGAGTAAGCAGTGGCAGTGTTTTCTTTTCCAAGATCCCAGGGTCTTAGCATATACTGTAGATGATTACACAGGCTTGTAAAATATACAGACAACAGCGGGAGGGGATAATGATTGAGCACATCCTTTCACAGCCCACTAAAATCCCCTGGTGCTCTGCCTAACTCTGGATCCCTTCTGCATACAGTGTAGACTGTTTCTGTCCTCTTCTGTAAGTTTATTCAGACAAAAATGTCCGCTAAGGATAATGCTATGTAATGTAATGTAAAGTATGCCCACAGGAGCGGGCAACGTCCAAAATAAGTTTGCACATAGATACATCAACATACAGTAACAACAGATACCTTTAATGTTCGTACAAATGAGAGAGAAAAAAAACAGATATTGCCTCTACAGTGTACTTGCATCAACATCATCTGGATAAAACTTTTTATTCTCTCAGTATTTACATCCTTATACTTTTGGAACTACCATCTAAAAGTAAAATACCTCTACTTATTCTACAACAATGTACTGGCAAGTGCTTGACACCATGAACAGAAAAGTGCATCACCCACATTGCTACTGGGGTAAAAACATCAGATTAAATAGAAGCAGACAGTAATATAAACTGCGAAGAGGCCTTATGGGTGGATATGGCATGCCACGGGAGGGAGTGCAAGCAAGCAACACATGCCTAGTGGGGCAAGCAAGCAACAGGGGATGATGGACAGACACTGACCTACTGCCTACAGCCTGGACCTGGACGAAACCAGGCCAAGCATACCAGGCAGCGGCCAGTGGGATTTGTGCATAAGAGCTTTGACCCCTTAGCACCTAAGTAGTCGACAAAGGGGCAAAAGGTGCGTTTGGAGGCTGGAGAAGAGGACAGAAGTGGAAGAGGAAAGAAAGAGGATAACGAGGAGAGGAGTTCAAATGCAGATGAAGAAGGGGGGGGGGGTGATATGAGTTCTGTAGGCCAGGGAAATCCCCGGCAACAAAATCCAAGTCAACAGCCGGAGACTTGGCTGGTGGCAGGAAAGTCGACAAGGGGGGACAAATGGGTCAGTTGTCTCGGGCCCAGGAAGAGGGGGTGGGGGGGGGGGGGTTGGGTTTTCATTACATTGTATGTATTGGATGGGGGGCCCTTTCGGATGACTTTGCCCTGGGCCCAGCAAAAGCTCTCAGCGGCCCTGGCTGGTGGGGCTAGCTAGAAGGGATGAAGGAAGGGGGGAAGTATTGCACAATGACAACACACACTTGGACACCTGAAGTGTCAGAAAGTAAGGCAACAAAACTGGGTTGCCAAAACAGGTGATTAGCGACCTGTCAGCTAATTAGCTGGTCTGGCGAGTTGTGGAATCACCTGGCTTTGGGTAGGTGGCTGGAAGAAACAGAGCAAAGGTCGGGAACTGTCCCAACAGGACAACTGAAACCTGTTGGCTATTTTTAACTACATTGATTAGGAGAAAGCCTTTTATGTAAATGAAAGCTATTTTAAGCTTCTCGAAGAGCGCCTTTGACATTTTATATTGACGATGGGACTTTGTTTGTGGACTTGTTTTTACTAGCTTATTATGTTTCCGCATGAAGGTAGATGTGTAAACATATATTCAATGTGTGTTATGTGTATGCCACTGGACACCTTAACCCTGTCCAGACTGGAGGGTGGGGGTAAAAGTGGGCGTGCCAAACTTTGATGTCATATAATTCTGTAACGACTGACACTATGACTACGTAGGGTGACCAGACGTCCGGTTTTCCCCGGACATGTCCTACTTTTGATGCCTAAAAAAATGTCCGGGGGGAATTTCAGAAATGTCTGAAATATAGACCTACTTCATCTGCACTGTAATTTTCACTCCGTTCCATTTGACTCCACTCCAGGTTTCTCTCTACCGTTCGCAAATTAGTCACGCCCTTCTCATCAAATCTAGACACTTCGCACCGTGTGTCCGAAAGAAGTAGCCTAGGGGACTAGCCAGTGCGCCCCATGTTTACAAGCGAAAGCGCATCTGTCCGCCGGTTCTACGGACTGCAATGCCGATAGAAACGCAAATGCACGTTCGCAGTGGAGTTGGAAAAACAATCCGGCGTGTGAATCCAGGTATGAAGGTAATCTAACACAGGAGTAAGCCTAGTAACACCACCAAATCCATCATTTAGGGAGGTACAAGTTTTGTTACACCTTGTCACAAGACTTAGCCTAAAAATTCTTTCATGATCTGACATTTCCAAGTTATTTGCAAAAGCAATTTTTCGGAGCTAGAAGGACTCGTTCCTGAGTTAGAAATTAAACATCTTCTTCATCCGCTTCTTCTTCTGTCTATTGCCTTTGCAGTTATTGATAACACTGTATGGGTTAGCTTATTAATGGTAGGCCCTAGGTAAAACTCCAGTTCCTCTCTTAATGGCTGCAGTGCCCATTGCTAATCTCTGCACCATGCCACTACAAATAGCCTAGCTAAATAGGCCTAATGGATGACAGTGGAGGGGTAAATTGTGAGGTCTCTTATAAACATATTAAGCCTAAAATGTAGCCTAATAGAACTTCATTATCAATTCAGTTGAAAACCACAAATGTTGTGGTTTTTATATTTAGTTTCCAATGTTATATAGCCTAATGCTGTTCATCTTTGTGGGGAATGGCTGAGATGGGCCTACATGATGGTGAATCTATTTTTAAAAACCTAATGCAGAAATTAGAATAGGCCTATGAAATTGAGCTGCATTGTTATGCTGTTAAACTACTCCAATATAGGTGTTAGGCCTACTATCTAGGATTGTAACAAAGGCACACTCTGCATCATATGATCACACTAATTATGTGATAGGCCTATATATTTAAATTGTCATTTATAGTAGACAAATTAATGTGCATGCCAAATAGTTAGAGTGGCTTTTAAACAAATTACCATTTTGGATGCGTTGATACTTTATAGGCCTACTTTCATACCTGTAGATACACAGATACACCGATGACCCCCCCCCCCCCTCCCCTAAAAAAAGTGTCCTCCTTTTTACAAAACCAAATCTGGTCACCCTATGACTACGAAACTTTGTAACTTTCCTTAAAATTTAGTTGGCTGCAATTTATTAAAAAAAGCAACAACCCCCAGGCCCAGTAATGGCAACAAAAGCCAAGTCTGGATATGGTTAATGTCATTCGTTATTAATAAAGTGCCTGTACTCTGCTACTATACCAGTCTACTACTAAACTATGTCGGCGACCCCACTTCTGGAGTCAGTGTGAGAGGGAGCGGGAAGTCACATCGGAGTAAAGCAACCAGGAGGCAAACCACAGGCGACAGTGAGCGATGTTTGTGTGAGGGCACGAAACAAGAGAGAGAGAGAGAGAGGAAAAAAAACCTTTGCGCCTTACCCTCATACTGCCAGTCTGTGTTAGTGAGGCGCCAGCGGAAGAGAAGGAAAGCAAGGGGGGAAAAAAGAGAAGACAGGAGAAAAGGGGAGGTGAGAAGGGGACAGGAAGAAACGGTGAAAACATGTATACAGAGACAGAAATACATCAAGAGAAGAGAAGCAACCGTGAGATCGGCAGTGAGTTGGAGAGACAGAGAAAAGGTTAGTCAGATTAAAAAAAATAGCAGCCTTTTATTGAAGTTTGTGTAGCAGAATGAGCCCGAGTCAGCAGGTGTCTTGTTTATAGTACATGGAGATGTGACGGAAGAAAGCAACAGAGAGGTGTTGTTGTGTGATGGAGTATGAGAGAGAGAGAGAGAGAGAGAGAGAGAGAGAGAGAGAGAGAGAGAGAGAGAGAGAGAGAGAGAGAGAGAGAGAGAGAGAGAGAGAGAGAGAGAGAGAGAGAGAGAGCAACAGCACTGAAAGGCCAGTGTCATAAATCTATTCATGAGGGACATGAATAACAGCCTTCATTCAATGAGCTAGACAGCCAATTAAAAGGCAAGTCACCTCCATGGCCAGGAGTGACATCAGTGGGTTGGCAACACAACTGCTTTGGCCACGTGCATATAAACATTCACACACAACAGCATGTACTGTACACCCTCACACATGCACACACACACACTCACACACACACACACACACACACACACACACACACACACACACACACACACACACACACACACACACACACACACACACACACACAGACAGACAGACAGACAGACAGACAGACAGACAGACAGACAGACAGACAGACAGACAGACAGACACACACACACACACACACACACACACACACACACATGCTTACACAAATACCAAATACATAACACACATAAACACAAACACACACACATGCACACACACACACACATGCACACACAAGACACATGGACACATATAAAGACATGTGGGCACAAACACACAAGCACGCGCACACGCACGCGCACACGCACGCGCACACGCACGCGCACACGCACACACATACACACATACAATCAGCCTTGAGTGTCTGCAGTGACATCTCGTAACGCTATCTTGTCTATGAGTCAGTGGTGTCAGTTAACTAGGAGCACACACACATAAACACACACACGCGCGCTTACACTATGCACACACACACACACACACACACACACACACACACACACACACACACACACACACACACACACACACACACACACTCACACTCACACACACTCACACACACACACACACACACACACACACACACACACACACACACACACACACACACACACACACACACACACAAACAAGCACACATGTACACGTACACCCACGTGCACACCATCTGCCTTATGCGGTCCAGTTCCTCTTGCCCAAGCGGAGCACCTGGCTTTTGATGTGTACAGGGGGGGTAGATAGTGTTCTAATCAATAATTGATGGGCCAAACTGTCCTCGGCCTTGCCGTCGCCTTTGGCTTCCCGACACTGTCCCTGACTCACCAGAAGCGCTCCGATCTAACACACCCTCTGACGTCACTCAGTAGGTAAAGTAGACACTGTCCCTGTGTCTCTGTCCAAGGAGAGCAGTCTGACAACACACACTATACCAGGGGTTCCCGGACTTTACCATGACAAGCCCCCCCTCCGTATTGTTTATTTAGCTTACTTTTGGTTTATTTTGGTTTACTTATGTTATTCAACTACTTATTTTGTTTTGCTATACATTTTTCCCGACCTGCCACTGTGTGTGTGTGTGTTTGTGTGTGTGTGTGTGTGTGTGTGTGTGTGTGTGTGTGTGTGTGTGTGTGTGTGTGTGTGTGTGTGTGTGTGTGTGTGTGTGTGTGTGTGTGTGTGTGTGTGTGTGTGTGTGTGTGTGTGTGTGTCTGTGTGTGTGTGTGTGTGTGTGTGTGTGTGTGTGTAGTGTACGGTTCATACAGTGTTGTACCCTGACGTCACCCAGTAGATGCTCATCTCTCTTCACCTCACCTGAATTGTCTCTGTGAAGGCTCTTAGTCACCCATGATAGTGATGTTCATGAGTAAAAAGGAGCGGGAAAGGATCTGCACACTCCTTGCAAAAGACTTAATTTATTTGGAGCAACGTTTCGATCATAGAACTTCTTTAGGCATCTAGAAGAATGAGTAAAAAGGGCTCATTGAAAGCAACTGGCCTTTTTTTGGACCTGAAAGACATCTCATCTGAAAACTTCTTCAACGTCTTCAAGCTTAGAAAAGTAGTCCAGTTGCTCAAAACTAATCTCTTCCAACTTTCCTGCAGTAAAATTAACTGACCAACACAAATTTTGAACAAAACATATAAAAAAAACATCATCCAGCACCCTTGGGACGATTATTGAATTCCTGCTGGCTGTGCATGCAGGCTTATATTCCACAGCCGATGGCGTCCTGGGGCAGGATTAACACCATATAGCAGCGGTTCCCAAACTGGGGGTCAGGACCCACAAGGGGACCACAGGGGTACTGCATTGTGGTCACAGAGAGAACTGACTGGTGCACAGACACTCTGAATACAGTTAGGCTCATACGCCTCCATATAATATGACATTTCCATACTGTAAATTGGTTAGTAACAGTATTCACAATGGATGGTCAGTGTGTCAATGTAATGTCCCTGTGAAAAATTGATATAAATACTAATAAAAGGGAGAACATAAATTATAAGCAAAATGTAGAGCGGGGGTCGCGAAAATGTGTTTACTGTAGGTCCACAATGGGGAAATGGAGAAAAAAGTTTGGGAATCAACTGCCCTCCAATATAATATGGGCGGTTGAGCAGAGCAGCAGAGAGTGAGGGTCAGCAGAGGTGGGCAGAACTCAGCTTGACACAGGGCAGCAGCAGGGGAGGCGCGACTGGGGAGCGTTTAAGTCCTATGAGTGCACACTATTACCCCTCACCCGAGGGGACCTACTGGCAAGCTGTGACGCCTTTTAGCTGAGGTCATCTCGGACGGGGTGTGTGTGTGTGTGTGTGTTTGTGTGTGCGTGTGTGTGTGTGTGTGTGTGTGAGAGGGAGAGAGAGAGAGAGAGAGAGAGAGAGAGAGAGAGAGAGAGAGAGAGAGAGAGAGAGAGAGAGAGAGAGAAGGGGAGGACACAAGAAACAAAAAGCTTCATGTTCATAGCCCGATCACTCATTGCTAAAAAGGCTGCCATGACATTACAGAGAGACTTAAGTAAGGTTATAACGCAAAGCGGTTAAAGGGCAACTCCACTATTTAGCGCATTTAGCCAATTGTCTGAGGGTGGCAATGCAATACAGTGGGCCTTTTCGATTGTGGGCCTTTTCGATTGAGGGCCTTTTTATGTTTGTTGCTGTGTCCATTATTTTCCTAATATGGATTTGGTCGTGTATGGGCATGTCCATATATGTTTCTAATCTAATTTTCAAATCACCAAGTATTGTAGCGAAATATGGTCTCTGTCGTGATTTACTTTTTTTCTTTCATTCACAAAATTCCACATGAAAAGTGACAGAAGCCATGTTTTGCTTTCAAACTTGTCAGGGAATACAGGTGAACACCCCAACCCACTTGGTGAGATGCACACTTTTGAAAAATAAAGATTTTAAGAAAAGATATGGAAATGCAGTCAGTTGATGGCGATTCTAAAGCCAGTTGAGACAAAATCAAAATCAGGCAAATAACGGAGACAGCAGCAAACATCAACACATTGGTGAGGAGCGCTCTATTGCACTGCAGACAACTCAGAAAAGGTGCTAAATGTGCTTAATAGTGGACTTGCCCTTTACGCTAGTTCTAGCACACACGCACGCACACACACACACGCACACGCACACGCACACGCACCTTACACTTGATGGTGAAAAAGCGTTTAACAGATGTAACATCTCCTGTGATTTTCGCCTCCACGTTCACACTCACCCATGTCAGGCAGAGAAATGACAGACAGCAGATTGCACGCTTGGCTGATTGCCTGCCTACCTTCCAGATGATTGCTCACCCCGCAAACACCTTCTCTCTCTGTCTCTCTCTGTCTCTCTCTGTCTCTCTCTCTATCTCTCTCTCTCTCTCTCTCTCACACACACACACACACACACACACACACACACACACACACACACACACACACACACACACACACGCACACACGCACACACGCACACACACACACACACACACACACACACACACACACACACACACACACACACACACACTAACCTGTCCCCATGTCAGCTCACCCCTCCACCACCTATCTTAGGAGATAGGAGACGTGGGGTGAACTGGGGGACGGAGTTGGTTGGGGGTTTGGTGGAGCAAGGAGCAAGCAAGGGGTATAGGTACCTATCAAGCCTGGTCACCCGTTTGACAGAAAAATGGCAGGTTGTCCAGAGGAGTGTGCGTAGCGTGTGTGCAGGCCCACCGACAGAGGGGGACAAAGTGGTATGTTGTCCCGGGCCCAGGGAGACAGGGGCCCCAGAATTTGTATGCATTGGGTAGGGGGCCCTTTGTCCTGGGCCCAGCAAAAGCTATCAGCGGCCCTGCTTGTGTGTACCATTTGTACATATGTGCATGTGTGCGTGAGTGCGTGCGTGAGTGCGTGGTTCGTGGGGCGGT
>NC_085880.1:822607-827607 GCF_034702125.1 Engraulis encrasicolus
AGCAATATAACTGTGGGATTCATTCTCCAAGGGGCTTTTTTATGTCCCACTGTTTTGATTTTTTCGGGGGCAATAACATCCATAATATGGGCCATCCTTGCATTAAAATTAACCATGAGATCATCAGCATTCTCTGAAGTTTGACTTTGGATCTCTGAAAGTGCTTGCTGAAAGAGTGAGGCTGTCTCACAGTTGATTATACGTTTTTTGACTGTAACAGATTCCCTTTGAACATGAGGGTACATAGAAACATCAGAAAAAATGCAGTAATGGTCAGAAAAGCCATAGTCTTTGACACTAGCACAAGCATTGAGGCCTTTTGTTATTATTAGGTCTAGAGTGTGGCCTTGGTTGTGTGTTGGTCCTGTTACATGCTGTGTAAGGCTAAAAATGTCAATAAGACTTAAAAATTCCTTAGCATAGACATTCTCTAAGTCGTTTACGTGAAAATTGAAGTCGCCTGTTATAAAAAGGCTATCATAGTCCACACAAACATTCGACAACAGCTCACCAAATTCCTCTCACATGCCATCGTACACTGAAAAAACACACCTGTCATACGCATCACAAACTGCTCAACAGCCATCTCTGTGCTGGGCCAGCATTAGTGGCGTGTGTGTGTGTGTCTACTGTGCCGAGGAGCAGGCAGGCTTGCGGGCGGGCGAGCGAGCGGGCGGGGGGGCGTGAAAGTGAAAGCCTCAGTAATGGGGCCCAGCGCGCCATGGCAACAGCAAAACACCATCTGGAGCGGTAGACGGCTGTCCCCTCCCCTCCGGGGGATTCCTCTGACATCCCTGCGGCTCCTAACAGAGACAAACTGCCCCTCACACGGACTGTCCAGAGAGTTTGCCACAGCAGCAGTTTGCCATTCGAGCGCCAAGCGTCCAGGTTGGCAGCAACACAGTGGAGTGACCTTGGCCCACAGGCCCCACTCTCAGACATCCCAGCCCCGCAGAGACACTTTTTCAGGGAGGGCAACATGGCAGCCGCATCACAAAACCTTGCCTGCCTTTGATCCACACACCATCCAAATCAGGAAGTCCGTTTCTCGAAAGCGTAGTTGGTTGTTAGCCAGTTAGCAACTTGGGTATAATGGTCAGCACTCTGGACTTTGAATCCAGTGATCCGAGTTCATGTCTCGGTAGAACCTCATGTCTTGGGCAGCCGTGGCCTAATGGTTAGAGAGTTAGTCTTTCAATCTAGGGGTTGCCGGTTCGAATCCCCCCTGACCTCTCCCTACACCTCCATCCATGGTTGAAGTGCCATTGAGCAAGGCACCTAACCCCACATTGCTCCAGGGATTGTAACCAATACCTTGAAAAATAATAGTTGTAAGTCGCTTTGAATAAATGAAAGCGTCAGCTAAGTGCAATGTAATGTAAAGGTAATAATGTAATAAATGGTTAGTTGTCAATGGGAAATGTCATTGCAAACAACATAAGTATGCCATAAATGGGCTCACAGGGAAAGCCATCCCAACCTGCAGAGGATCGTTTCAGGCAGAGCAACAACACAATGGGGTGGTGTTGCAGTGTAACACCCACCAATGTAGTAACTTCTTGCCAACGTAATAAAAATTGTGCAGCTCAGAAGTAATAGCCCGGCCAGCGTAATCTTTTCCTGTGAATGTAGTTACTGTTGCCTTATTACGTTGGCAGGAAATAATTACATTGGTGGGAAGGTTGAGAAGGTTGCACTTTGCAACATTTTGCTCCAAATTTAACCCTGCTCTGAACCAGCTACTCTGAATCAGCACTCAAAACAGGTAGTCAGTGACATAGTTATATAGTACAAAGTAGGCCAGAACTAGGCACTGATAGAAATGTAAATTAAAACACTAGTAGTATGATACATCGCTGCAACTATGTACTATCACACTACTGGCGCTGTAATTGAATCCACAACAGTACTTCTACTTTTACTTTATACAACTCTGGAAGTAATGAGCAGTTCGTAAGAGAGGTCACTGGGCTAAAAAGAAAACATCAGTGTGAGTTTTCTTTTTTTACGCTCTGAACCCAGAATAGACACCTGTAATTGCTTACAAGCATCTGAGACTCCAGGTAGGCCACAGGAGACCTCCCCGAGGACATTGGGACGCTAGTTATACAGCTGTGACTATAAAATAAAACATCAACACCCATCTAATAATAAAAAAACAGCCCAGGCCAACCTGAGTGTCAATTAACACACGCCTTGTGCTAATTAGGCTAATTAGCATAGACATTAACAGTGATGGGAGAATTAATAACAGAGGTATAATTGGTTGCAATTACAATATATGCTAACACTCCCCCTCTTTGTTCACAGCCGACTGGTGAATCATAGCAAGCCATCTCGACGGTTTGACCTGTCCACAGCTAACAGAAATATAAAAATTGATGTAAACAAGCACATGCACGCAACCGCACACACACACGCATGCATGCACACAAACGCATGCACGCACTCACACACACACACATACGCACACATGTACGCACGCACGCACGCACACGCACACGCATACGCATAGGCACGCGCACGCAAGCGCACACACACACACACACACACACACACACACACACACACACACACACACACACACACACACACACACACACACACACACACACACACACACACACACACACACACACACACACACACACACATAGAGACAACTAAATGGTCCATGGCAAGCTTTGGTAATCCTAACCTACCAGTAGCAGAGTGGTTTGTGTCAGAGAGAAAGCAAGATAGAGAGAGAGAGAGAGAGCGTGCAAGTGCATAGAGGAAGAGCATAATATTGTTGTCTCAGCACTTACCGTTAGGACTCTCTTCATCGATAGTGACGATGGTGGCCGGGGGCCCTGACCGGGACAGCTTACACTCTGTGGAGTGACAATGACACACATTAGAAAATCCATAATGTCAACAAGGGACGGGGGTGGGGGGGATGGGTGTGGTGTTTGGGACAGTGGTGGACTACTGAAGAGTGGCAGGGTCAAGGCACACATCAGAGTAAGCAGTGGCAGTGTTTTCTTTTCCAAGATCCCAGGGTCTTAGCATATACTGTAGATGATTACACAGGCTTGTAAAATATACAGGCAACAGCGGGAGGGGATAATGATTGAGCACATCCTTTCACAGCCCACTAAAATCCCCTGGTGCTCTGCCTAACTCTGGATCCCTTCTGCATACAGTGTAGACTGTTTCTGTCCTCTTCTGTAGGTTTATTCAGACAAAAATGTCCGCTAAGGATAATGCTATGTAATGTAATGTAAAGTATGCCCACAGGAGCGGGCAACGTCCAAAATAAGTTTGCACATAGATACATCAACATACAGTAACAACAGATAGGGCTACCTTTAATGTTCGTACAAATGAGAGAGAAAAAAAAACAGATATTGCCTCTACAGTGTACTTGCATCAACATCATCTGGATAAAACTTTATTCTCTCAGTATTTACATCCTTATACTTTTGGAACTACCATCTAAAAGTAAAATACCTCTACTTATTCTACAACAATGTACTGGCAAGTGCTTGACACCATGAACAGAAAAGTGCATCACCCACATTGCTACTGGGGTAAAAACATCAGATTAAATAGAAGCAGACAGTAATATAAACTGCGAAGAGGCCTTATGGGTGGATATGGCATGCCACGGGAGGGAGTGAGGGAGCAAGCAACACATGGGTGCAGCCATGCCTAGTGGGGCAAGCAAGCAACAGGGGATGATGGACAGACACTGACCTACTGCCTACAGCCTGGACCTGGACGAAACCAGGCCAAGCATACCAGGCAGCGGCCAGTGGGATTTGTGCATAAGAGCTTTGACCCCTTAGCACCTAAGCAGTCGACAAAGGGGCAAAAGGTGCGTTTGGAGGCTGGAGAAGAGGACAGAAGTGGAAGAGGAAAGAAAGAGGATAACGAGGAGAGGAGTTCAAATGCAGATGAAGAAGGGGGGGGGGGTGATATGAGTTCTGTAGGCCAGGGAAATCCCCGGCAACTGGACAGGTCAGCCCGCCTTTTATGTAAATGAAAGCTATTTTAAGCTTCTCGAAGAGCGCCTCTGACATTTTATATTGACGATGGGACTTTGTTTGTGGACTTGTTTTTACTAGCTTATTATGTTTCCGCATGAATGTAGATGTGTAAACATTCAATGTGTGTTATGTGTATGCTACTGTATGCTACTGTCCAGACTGGAGGGTGGGGGTAAAAGTGGGCGTGCCAACATTGATGTCATATAATTCTGTAACGACTGACACTATGACTACGAAACGTTGTAACTTGGTGGGTGGGGTTATGAGGCCGGAGACTTGGCTGGTGGCAGGGAAGTCGACAAGGGGGGACAAAGGGGTCAGTTGCTTCAGGCCCAGGGACACAGGAGGTGGCCCAAAATTGGGTTCATCATGATATATATTGGATGGCGGGACCCTTTCAGATGACTTTGCCCTATAAGCCCAGCAATAGCTGTCAGCGGCCCTGGCTGGTGGGGCTAGCTAGAGGGGATGAAGGAAGGGGGGAAGTATTGCACAATGACAACACACACTTGGACACCTGAAGTGTCAGAAAGTAAGGCAACAAAACTGGGTTGCCAAAACAGGTGATTAGCGACCTGTCAGCTAATTAGCTGGTCTGGCTCAAGCTAAACGAGTTGTGGAATCACCTGGCTTTGGGTAGGTGGCTGGAAGAAACAGAGCAAAAGTCGGGAACTGTCCCAACAGGACAACTGAAACCTGTTGGCTATTTTTAACTACATTGATTAGGAGAAAGCCTTTTATGTAAATGAAAGCTATTTTAAGCTTCTCGAAGAGCGCCTTTGACATTTTATATTGACGATGGGACTTTGTTTGTGGACTTGTTTTTACTAGCTTATTATGTTTCCGCATGAAGGTAGATGTGTAAACATATATTCAATGTGTGTTATGTGTATGCCACTGGACACCTTAACCCTGTCCAGACTGGAGGGTGGGGCTAAAAGTGGGCGTGCCAACTTTGATGTCATATAA
>NC_085880.1:832607-837607 GCF_034702125.1 Engraulis encrasicolus
GTAGTTCAAGAGGGGGCCAGTCTGAGTGATGGGGGCTATGTTAAAATCAAAAGACGACTGCAGAACTGCACTAGACAGGCCACAACCTCCCAGTGATGCAGCACCTTCTGCACTGCTTCTAGGCAGGCCAAGAGAAATGTAAATATTGTTTCTGATCTCAAAAAAATCGGGAACTCCACTCACTTGGTCGGACAACAGTCAACCAGTAGCAAACCTAAGGAGGCAGATCAACCATGCCGTTTGGGAAATGTTAATTGTTATGGACTTGGTCAGACCAAGTCTCGAAAAATGACTGACCCACCTCAGCATCTGATTCTTCTCCACTATCCACAAGATTTCGTACGAGTCCACTCGATAAGAAACCATGCTTCTTCTACCAAAAGGACGACAGTGAACTGCTTTATCAGGTCAAAACTGCAAATGGCAGTACAACTCTAAAGGCTGCTGTAAAGTCCCAGAATCCCACCCTGAAAACAAGAATGACCACCAGCATCTCAGCAGATGATGCACATTCAATTGCTGTCCAATATCACAAAGATTGCATTCAGTAGAAAGTGGCTGAAAAAGAGAATTCTCACAGTCTTGCCATAACTGAAATCTGTCTGTTCTAAATGACCTAAAGAAGTCAAAAGTCCCTACTATCCAGAAGCATGTGAAGAAGACATGCTACAATGACAACTGATGAATATGATAACATGAAAGCAATTTACAAAGCAGCACAGGTGACAAGGACAAACATTGCAACCTTCACCAAGACAGGCCAGGGAACAGATGCCATACAAGTATACAGCAACATCAATGATGTCCCAGCTGAATTGTACAGACTAGCAAGGGTGTGTCTCTCTTTCGGCCACTTTCTACTGAATGCAAGTTCATGATTCTCCAAGGCTTCTGAATCAAGCATGTTGACATACATTTTTTTCAATGATGTCCATGCTTTGTTTTGTGTTTCCACATCAATACGGTTGATCAGCTCAAGCAGACATGTTAACGTCAAGGCTTCTTTGAGAGTTGTATTTCTGTCAGGCCTGTGTCTCGCCGTACATGACACATGTTTTGTCCCACAATCTTTGTGATATCATACATCAATTGCATGTGCATCATCTGCTGAGATGCGGGTGTTCAGTCTAGTTTTGAGTGTGAGATTCTGGGACTGTTCCAAAGCAGCCTTTGGAGATTTTCCGGCATTTGCAGTTCTGACCAGATAAAGTAGTTCACCATCGGCCTTTTGGCAGATGGAGCTTTGTTTCTTGACGAGTGGAGTGGAGAAGAATTAGATGTTGAGGGGCCTGGGTCATCCATTTCTGTTCATCCTCTCTTCTTGCCACGCTTCTTGGCTGTGCACCGTCCTGTAGAAATGATGTGCATGTTGGTTGCTTGCATGCTGTATTTGAACCTTGTTGGTCGCACCTGAGTGAAAGGAGAGATGCTAGACTGCTTTCTGTGTCCCTGGTGTCTCAGCTGTGCAGTTCTGCAGTCGTCTTTGGATTTAACATGGTCCCAATCACTCAGACTGACCCTCTCTTGAACTACTTCTCGTACATGTCCATTAGTGTCTAATCTTGGATTCTGGACCAGAACCACCATCTTGGCATCATCAGACTGGCATAGAATACACAGCTTCCAGTTAATGAGCTTATGGGCTTGACATGTCTCTTGTTCACCTCGATGTTCTTCACCCATGCATATTACCAGAACAAACAGCAAACAGAACCCTCACTTTTACACTCCAGTGCTATCACCGACACCAGTTAATGACATGCTAGTATGTGCATTAACAATATTAATAACACCAATTGATTTGTCACTCTGTCTTGCAGTCAGTTTCCAGTATTATCATACAGAAAATGCATGCATGCTGAAGGATTCCCCCAAATGAAAAAATTGAACACCTGTTGACACTCAAAACATTCACTATGTGGCGCTGCTCCTGTATACTGGATACAATGTAGCTGTGAGATTTGCACAGGCAAGCCTGTAAATGTACAGCAAAATGGTGGACATGTAAACTGTACCAGTTTTGCACATTCAAGCTGGGATGTTTTAAATGGTGGGCCATCTACTCATAAATACTATAAATCAATAGTTCAAATAAATTGGTGTGGTAACAAAATGTCTGACAACAATAAAACTAACACCATTAGATTCAGTGACCCTGAAAATGTTGGTTAAGCAGTTAAAATCAATGTTCTAACTTATTCAGAAGCTGAGAAATGACAAAATATAGGTTTTTCGGACGCCATTTTGAAAAATCCAAGATGGCCGCCACCTGTGCAAATGGAAACATTGTTTTTCTGATTGCTTATACTATCTACTTTTCAAAAATGTATAGTTTTCCAAATCCCCATAAAAATCCAGCAAGTATACATAATGAACTTGACTAAATGCAGAAATGGATTCCCTGACCATGAAAACATATGAGTAGACACCAGAAATACATCTGTACTCCTTTCACAACAGGAGATATGACATATTGTAGTGTATGGGACTGTCCGGCGGCCATATTGGATTTGTAATATCAAAAAGCTGGCAAAAAAAAAGTTCAGGTAAGAAATATATTTTCCTCACCATAAATCACCAAACTGAAGACAAAGGGCAACCAACAGCTTTTCAGAAATGCATAAAACAACCAAAAATCTATACCGGGTCAATTTTGACCCCCGAACACCACAGATGTAACTTTTTTTTTTTTGGACCTTTAAAATTTACTAAAATGATAAAACATATTTTTTTTGTGTTGAAATGATTGTGACTGAGGATTAGATGAAGCCTTATTCCAAGAAAATGAAGGAAAGTGTGTTTTTTTCACACTAAAACTTGAAAACGGGTCAAAAATGACCCGAACACAACATAAGGGTTAATGCACGCTGTACCTCCTGTGGCACGCTGTAATAGACATTGAAAGTATAGTGCTATAGTACTACACTACTATGACAGTGCACAGGGCCTTTAGTAATACATTACGACTTAGTCATTGCCATTCTGGTAACAGATAATAATATGCCGTGCCTTAAGGGGTTAATAAAAGTGAGAACATAAATTATCAGCAAAATGTAGAGCGGGGGTCGCAAAAATGTGTTTACTGTAGGTCCACAATGGGGGCCTAGCAGAGAAAAAAGTTTGGGAATCAACTGCCCTCCAATATAATATGGGCGGTTGAGCAGAGCAGCAGAGAGTGAGGGTCAGCAGAGGTGGGCAGAACTCAGCTTGACACAGGGCAGCAGCAGGGGAGGCGCGACTGGGGAGCGTTTAAGTCCTATGAGTGCACACTATTACCCCTCACCCGAGGGGACCTACTGGCAAGCTGTGACGCCTTTTAGCTGAGGTCATCTCGGACGGGGTGTGTGTGTGTGTGTGTGTGTGTGTGTGTGTGTGTGTGTGTGTGTGTGTGTGTGTGTGTGTGTGTGTGTGTGTGTGTGAGAGAGAGAGAGAGAGAGAGAGAGAGAGAGAGAGAGAGAGAGAGAGAGAGAGAGAGAGAGAGAGAGAAAGAGAGAGAGAGAGAGAGAGAGAGACAGAGACAGAGACAGAGAGACAGAGAGACAGAGAGACAGAGAGACAGGGAGAAGGGGAAAAAAAAAAAAACAAAAAGCTTCATGTTCATAGCCCGATCACTCATTGCTAAAAAGACTGAAATGACATTACAGAGAGACTTAAGTAAGGTTATAACAGGCTCTGTGCAAAGCGGTTAAAGGGCAACTCCACTATTTGGGCATTTAGCCCCTTGTCTGAGGGTGGCAATGTAATACAGTGGGCCTTTTCGATTTTTTTATGTTTGTTTCTGTCTCAATTATTTGCTTAATTTGGATTTTGTCTCAACCCTCTTTAGAATGGCCATCTATGGGCATGTCCAAATATGTTCTTAAAACCACCCTAAACATTGGTTTTCAAGAATTTTCAAATCACCAAGTATTGTAGCGAAATATGGTCTCTGTCGTGATTTACTTTTTTTCTTTCATTCACAAAATGCCACATAAAACATGACAGAAGCCATGTTTTGCTTTCAAACTTGTCAGGGAATGCCAGTGAACACCCCAACCCACTTGGTGAGATGCACACTTTTGAAACAAATATTTAGGGTGATTTAAAGAACAGGTATGGATATTCATACAGTAGACGGCCATTCTAAAGACAGTTGTGACCAAATCCTAATTAGCCAAATAACGGAGACAGCAAAAAAACATCAAAACGTCGGTGAGGACCACTCTATTGCATGGCAGACAACTCAGAAAAGATGCTAAATAGTGGACTTGCCCTTTATACTAGTTCTCAGGGGTCAAACATACCAAAGCCGAAGGGAACGGTCGCGGGACGAATGCGGTCTTTCTGCCCTCCACACAGCCAAAGCTAGCGTGCTACTTTGCCATTCATTTGAATGAGACACCGCCGGTCGCCGGCGTGAAAAATACGCTCGAGTTCTATTTTCCAAATGCAGCGCGGAGCGCAGCCGGCTCCCTGCTGCTGACGCCCAACTACCGCCGGTTGGTGTGTAAGGACAGATATGTTTCAATGTATTTTCACCGATGCAGGTAAAAAACGCGGCCGTTTCGCGACGCTTTACCGCCCTGGTGTGTAAGACCCCTTAAAGTGATACTGTCCCATTTTTGGAATTAAGCTTATTTTACATCTCCCCTTGAGTTGAATAATAGGGTTTTACAGTTCTCCTGTACTTCCAACCGTTTTCTAGTTATGGCAGTGCACATTTTACCTCAAACAGAATCCTATGAGACCAGTTAGCTGAGAGCTGGTCTCATAGTACTCAATGTTAACTGCTAGCATGAAGGTAAAATTTGCACTGCCATACCCAGAGAACGGTTGAAAGTACAGGAGAAAGGTAAAGCCCTATTTTTCAACTCAAGGGGAGGTGTAAAATAAGCTTATTTCCAAAAATGGGACAGTATCACTTTAAGCAAACACACACGTATGCACATGCGCACACGCACACGCGCGCACGCACACACACACACACACACACACACACACACACACACACACACAAGCAC
>NC_085880.1:845107-887607 GCF_034702125.1 Engraulis encrasicolus
CCAAAGCCACATGATCACTCACTTCATATTCAGTAGCTCCAACAAAAGCACAGTGGGTAACGTGATCAGCCTATGTTATGAATCAATGTGTGTGTGTGTGTGTGTGTGTGTGTGTGTGTGTGTGTGTGTGTGTGTGTGTGTGTGTGTGTGTGTGTGTGTGTGTGTGTGTGTGTGTGTGTGTGTGTGTGTGTGTGTGTGTGTGTGTGTGTGTGTGTGTGACACACAATCCCCCATACATGATTGACCCTTGAACAGGTGCACAGGTGTGCTCTGTTGTGTATTCATAGAGCCTCCGTCAATGCTGTTGTGTTCCTAGCTGTAGCAGCCGTGTTGGTGCACTACTGTAATCGTGACGGTCAGTGTTTGTGATAGTTAGCAGCGGTGACTGTGACAGCACATCCGCTCCAACTGAGTTTTTGTGAAAGTTAGCGATGACAATGCCAGCATGCTAGCTTTAGCTTTGTATTTGTGATAGTTATCAATGGCTGTGCCAGCATGTTATCTCCAACTGTGTATTTGTGATTGTTACCGATGACTGTGCCAGTGTGTTAGCTCAAACTGCGCACGATAGCGCCTGCAATGCGCTACTGTTGCGGGGCTGCTAGCATTCCACTCCCCGCTGTTTGATGTTTGTGTGCAACTGCCCAGTGCAATGTGTGCTGTTTTCTGGGTGTAGTATCCACTGTCGTCTGCGTAGTGCAGAGCCACAGGCTACTCTGGAAGATGATCAGATGGATTCTGCAGCAGGCAGTGTGTACCGGTTAGATTATTCATTTGGAAATGCCATTTAGCCTGCTGTACGGTATGAATAAAGAAACTCCAAAGAGTGCAACTGAATACCAAAACAGGCCTTAGGTAGAAGTTGAGAAGATTTTGAAAAAAAAAAGCCTTGAGTGGAGTTTTGCAGTGTGATAATGAAGCACTCGACACCATTTAGCCTACTGCATTACACTGAAGAAAAAAAGACAAGGCTGAGTACAAGCACAATGGTAGAGTTGTGTTAGGTATGCATTGCAAGTCGAAATGAGTGGTTCGCATTAACTAGCCATACTCACTACTAATCACAAGTATTTTAGTAGAACAAAATCAACAGACCGATGTAGCATACTACTTGCAAACTCTCCAAAAAACAAACCAATTTCCAATACAAGGACCAATGGCTAGATTGAAAGATGCACAGGTGGTGGTGTACAGAGTCACTGCAAATGGATGTAGAGCAGTCCAGTGTAGAACAATCCACTGAGCAGAAAACGTTGTAATTAACATCCTTAGAACAGGACCGTATTAAGCCAATGTGGTGCCGCCGGAGACTATACCTCACTGGTGCACCTTTTATGTAGGCCTTCAAAATTTGCTAAGTTTGTGTCTTGTGTCTTTGCCCCCTCACTGGTCAAAAATGGCTGGTGCCCCTGGGCACTGTGACGCTGGCCCTGACCCTGGATAATCCGGTCGTGCCTTAAATCACAAACAGCGCTCATTGCCAAAGTAAACCGAGAGTATCTCTGCATTGTTGAGGTTTCAACGACTGTGTCGAGTTTCTATTTGTTCTTACAATGCCAAATGATTTCTGAATATCGGACAGCTAGGATTCATTGAGGAATAATGGGCATCCCATTAGCTCGAAGCAATCACAACAAATAAGGGAAAGGACTATGAATCAGAAGAACAACCATTCATGAGTGCCCAGCAAAGGATCCCTCGATAGTCTATAGGAGAACAGTACAAAGAGCCTTTGTAAAGCCCATTCAGTGGGAATACTTGACATACATTTGAAAATGAATGCTCTAATTTCACACAAAAACATACTCTTTCCTCTAATTTCAAAAGGACATTGTGCAACAACAGGATAATAATTAGTTCAAGGCCAATGGTTTTCTTTTCTTTTTTTGGTGGATCAAATTCAAAACTCAAGAATATGGTGACAGAGAGACAGAAAAATAGGCAGAGAAACAGCCGAAGGAGAAAACAAAGCTGGTGACTGAAATTGTTCGAAATGCTAATGCACTTTTCCGAGGTACTGATGCTCTCTAATCATTTTTAGGGAAACGAATAGAAAAACAGACGTATCAATTCTCACTTTCGAGGAAATCCATTTAAGACTGAAAGCCCTTTAATTCTCTGTGTCTGGGCCAATTTGCATCCAATTTCCATGGCTCAAGTTGGAATTGAATCAGGTATTCAGAAATCAATGGTATGCATCTGGAAAAAAATGGGCAAATTCAAAGACAGTCCGAACAGCCTCACTTAAATTTGATGCTAAGCAGTGGATACTGCTTTGAGACTGTAGACTAATGGTCGTGTGTGTGTGTGTGTGTGTGTGTGTGTGTGTGTGTGTGTGTGTGTGTGTGTGTGTGTGTGTGTGTGTGTGTGTGTGTGTGTGTGTGTGTGTGTGTGTGTGTGTGTGTGTGTGTGTGTGTGTGTGTGTGTGTGTGTGTGTGTGTGTGTGTGTGTGTGTGTGTGTGTACTACACCTATCTACATCTGTGAGGCCACTGCTATTGGAGCACACCCACATGCTGGGGCCCTCGCTCCACGTGGGGACCAAATCCCAACATGTTTTGACCCCTTTTGCTGGGGTAGTTTTGTTATTACTGGTAAAAGTAAAAGTGTAAAAACATTTCCTCACTGACAGGTTAGGGATTGTTTTGGTTTGGACACAGTCAGTTGGGCACCATTTGAATGCCTTTCAGCAACTCATCTAGCCACACAGTACATTGCTCTAGGGCAGGGGCTGTAGATGCTAAGCATAGAAGTGCTGATAAGTGAAATGCAATGTAAATGAATGATTCTATAAATCTAGTCTTGTGTGGTTAGTGAAGAACATGTGGAAAAACACCATTTGTCCGATACTGGTTGTCAGTCTGTCCCCAAGGACAAGCTGTATAAGACCTCATCGCGCTGCTGATCAAAGCGACGGTGCAACATTTGCATTCGTTTGCATTGCCGCATAATTCCCCACCTCACGGGATAATCTCCAGTTGCAATCAGATGAGCCGCGGGGATGATGGCTGCTAACTCTTAATTAAAGAAAGATTTATCACCTGGGGCTGATGTGGGGAGCTGCACCACACACCAGAGATGATGGAATACTTAGGACCTGATTCTCTTCTTTTTATTTTTTCCTTCGGCAGGAGGAGATTGGGAGGGTGTTGGCAAGATGCACTGACAGTTTGTTGTCTATCTCCCAAGTATGACTCTCATCTCCCCCTGATTCTGTAGCCTACTTGGAGAAAAAAGATAGCGTTCTGCTATTCAAATATTTTGTTTTTCAAACAATATACAATTTGCCAAAGTTTTTTTTTTTTCTCTAAATAGACTTTTGATTTCACCTAAAGCCGGTCAATTTATTTTGGATGAGGGGAGGAAACAAAAAACTATATACACGCAAAGTTCTGACAAATCTAGCTGGAAATCTTGCATGTTGCCTGTAGGGAGGTAGAGAAATGTATTGCTCTGCCGATGTAGGGCCATGATTACAGTGAAACAACACACACGGCTTTATGGAAATTTCTACCATGAATCTTTTCAGGAGATAGATTTTCACAGTCGCAGAAAAGGCATTTGGTTAAATGTTTACTATTTGTTTATTTACTACTGTTTTGAAGAGGAAGCATCTCCATTCCCCTCATTCTGTCTACAGTAAAAAATAAATAAATAAATATCAATCCAGTAAGTGGGGGGATAAGCACCGCAGCATCAAGTATTTTACTATATGGCAAGGCAAGGCAAGGCAGTATATGCTCCAGTTGAGGGGAAATGGAATCCCGCCCTGAAATTAAAATGATTGTAAAAAATAATACAATAAATCCACTACCCCTCGTGACCTTTCACAAGCCCAAAATACCCATACTTTTATCCACCTTGAGTGAATATTTCTCCCAACCACCTCCTACCATACATGAAATCGGTGGATAATTATTATGTAAGTCAGATTTAGTTAAGGTGCTGTGTGAATGAAGAGGGAGCAAAGAAGTGGGCTTCTCAGTCAGTCCTGAACTTTAACATTTCGGCATTCAAACTTGTAATTTGTCTGGAATGCGCCTGACATTTACGTCCGATTATTATATAGCTCTTTAGAATGCTGATGAGTATCCCATTGACTCTGAAAGGTTCAGAGGCCAAATATTTTTGTATAATGACGGTTAAAAATCCTAATGGCCGCTCATCTCAATCTGACAGAGTTCTGCCTCGTTCTGTAGTGGCTTATTAAACAAGATTTACCGCTTCTATATGACATTTAAGATAGTAAGTGCCTGTCTGTTTTATTCCTGACTTATGATTACCATTTAATGTGCCTGGGGCTAGGAAATAAGATCTGCAGAAAAGTGATGGAATTCAGACAGTGGTTCTGCATTTGATCAGATAAAAACTAAATCCAGAGTCAGGGTAAACATTGCTAACTTCAGCTGGCCAGGACTGAATATACATCGCAAAGCCTGTCGATCCGATTAAATCTGACAAATAAAATGAGGACAAGCAGGGTTTTCAAAAACAACATATTGCTGAAAAAGTTTTGCTTCACAGTTATCTGATGGTCAAACATGCCTCGCTACAGCCAGATTAACCAGATACTGACTAATGTTTGTTTGTTACATTTTTGTTGGAGTCCACTCTCTCACACCATCTTTTATTGTTGTTTGGCGGCACCTGGACTACTGTCTTGTGGATGTACACACCTTAACTTCTAATTTATTTACCAGGGTATAAACAGTGTAGTCAGTCATAACAAATGCAGTTCAACACAAACGTTTCTGTTTGCCACTAGCCTTTGTTACCCTCAACAAAAGCATTTGCCTTAGCTTAGGTGCCTAAACCAATAAGCAACGTGTTAATCTGCTTGCCAGTCATTTGGAGTGTACATTGAAACGCTTAGTCGGCATTGAACTTTTAGGCGGCATTCCTTGCCTGGCTATCGTTAAACTCTTAATACCACATGTGAGACATTGTCTGGGACCCTCTGTTAACATTTCTTGTAGGGGAGCAGTGGTTCACCCATTGCCCATTACTGATCGCCGATGCCCATTTATTCATCGTTACGAAAGTATCAATAGGTATTTATGTAGCCCATAGGCAATTGTATCAGTTGTATTCAAACAAACTACAGCTTTCAGTTTGTTGAGTAGTCTGCGTTGTCTTCCCATCCTCCTCCTCTCTCTGATTGGATCCCTATCTCAGGCTAGCACTTCGGCACTGCCGTCAATGCTGTCTTTCAGATCGGAATGATTGTGTAGGATAAGTGCTATGAGTTAAGGCTACCGTGCCAGGGGTCAATTTCTCAAAACCAAAGTTGCTTACTACATTAGCTACTTGCTGTTTTCAATGCATTTTCCCATTGGCAACTACCCAAGTTGCTAACAGGCTAACAGCTTCTCTTTTGAGAAATTAACCCCAGCAGAATAAAACTGAAGTTTTACAAGAGCATCCAAGATTATTTATGGCCTCAGCTACATGCTAGACTGTAGTGACCCTGCAGTTTGTCAAAAGTACTACTCCCATGTCCCCACACGACCCCATATTAGTCCATCTCTAACGGCAATAAACACCATGTCCACACCACCACGCCATTGGGATTTCTAAACATGACAAGAGGTGAATAAGGGGGCTGCAGTAACTCCAGTCGGCAGAGTGTGTGTGTGCTTTGTCAAGCCAAGAGAGAACAGTTGCAAAGAAAGTGTGTGTGCATGTGTGCGTCTGTGCCTTTGTGCGTGCGTATGTGTGTGTGTGTGTGTGTGTGTGTGTGTGTGTGTGTGTGTGTGTGTGTGTGTGTGTGTGTGTGTGTGTGTGTGTGTGTGTGTGTGTGTGTGTGTGTGTGTGTGTGTGTGTGTGCGTGTACACACACACACACACACACACACACACACACACACACACACACACACACACACACACACACACACACACACACACACACACACACACACACACACACACACACACACACACACACACACACACACACACACACACACACACACACACACAACCTTAAAACAGACCAAGGGAAGACCCTACAACAGTGAGAAGGAATGTAAGGACAAGCCTTCCTCTTGCATGCATACAGTCTTGTAGGCTGTCTCTCGAGGCACAGAGAATAGACAAGAGTGGGTGGATGAGAGAGAGAGAGAGAGAGAGAGAGAGAGAGAGAGAGAGAGAGAGAGAGAGAGAGAGAGAGAGAGAGAGAGAGAGAGAGAGAGAGAGAGAGAGCATATGCAACAGGATTGGGAGGGAGAGAAGTAGTCGATCAGCACGCAGTGAATAAACATAGAGATACAGGGACAGAGATAGAGAGCCCGAAACAGTACAGAGATAGAGAGGCCGAGAGAATCGAGTGGATTAGTGGGTGATAGGTGAAAGGATTGTCAGCAGGTGGCTGGTGGTAGTTGTACCTGTGACAGGACTCATTGACCTGACCTCATTTACCATAGCTACTGTCTCTCCCATGCAATATTCATCTCCATGACGTTATCACATACTGTACTGTACTCACTCCCCCACGCTCACTAGACTGACACATTCGTGCTGTATTGCCAACCCTTCACAGTTACACATACGTATGTAGCCTACATTTATTTTAAATCTGAGATAAAATCATTGACTTACTTGAATCTGGAACAAAATACATAATATCTCTGCACAAATCTGCCCACGTTTAGAGTAGGGGATCGAACAACAGTAAAATAGTTTGTCGAGAGAAGAATGTAACAACAGCTATTGTTTCCACCATATGGCTTTGAATGCTAAATGCCTGAACCTACAAGTAACTTGAATATACGTACATTACATTTGAACTTCATACAAAGATCTTTAGAAGCCTAATAAACATCCTAGTGCAGTGATTCTCAAACTGTGGGCCAGGGACCACTGGTGGGCCCTGACGGTATTCCAAGTGGTCCTTGAAATCCTTTTCTAAAAATCAAAATAATATTTGTGTGTGTTGCTGTTGACTGTAGCCTATTAAGTTGTATTGTGTACTGGGTCAGAGGTGTGCCTGAACATTTGTGAACATTTCAAGTGGGCCCCTATTTGGAAAAGGTTGGGAACCCCCGTCCTAGTGAATGGGCCACTACAAAAAAAGTTGAATATTTTTGTATGATGAAAAGGTATAACATGCTCCATCGCTGCTTACAGTCTCTGTGTTATATTGAGATGGAATGTCAACAATACAATAAGCTGAAAGGGATTATTTAGCAGCAGGACTTTTCTTGAGGAATTTTCTCGATGAACAGAAATGAATTTCCAGCGGTGGAAGCCATGAAGTGGCAACAAAATATTTACAACAAAGTTTCTCACCCTCTATTAGCACTTGTTTTTGGCAAACATCCATGTATTAAAGCGAGACAATGTTCTCTATCACTGCCAGGGCTTATGCCTCCATAATGGCCCCCTTGCAGAACATTATCATTTTACATAATAGACTGACGATGACACTGCACTGTTCTCCCAACATCTGCTAAAGCCATCTGATGTGCGATCGTTATTATCTCTCCTGCTTCCTGGTAAATATAATCACAATGCTTAAATGCTTTTTGCTTTAGCGGGCTCTCATCCAGAGCACTCCAAAGCACACCGGCCGACTAAAAGAACCTCTTCCGAGGTACGTGTCAAAATGCAAAATGCTGCGGTTGCCAACTCTGTTTTTATATGCTCTGTTGATTGTACCACCCCGCCCCCCCCCCCCCACCATATTTGTTTAAAAAATGTTCTGCCGTTGCCAAAAATGTTCATCCACTGTTGAGCTATTATTATTTTAAAACTGTTCAGATGGTGGGTGGGTTCGCGGGGGTGGCGGGGATGCTCGGGGTGGACTATGACCGGGAATCGGGGGGATATTTTTGGGAACATCCCCCCTCCGGCCTGTCTGAACCAGCCAGGTCTGGTTGAGGAGAAACTGTGTGAAATTCTGCCTTTGGCATGGTGTGGCGTGCCGCACAGCACCGGACAGCACAGCCGCCGTCCTACTTTGCTCTCTAAGTCTGCAAACCCTCTCTGGGCTCCATCTATGCTCCTCCACCTGAGTACACCTGCTAAATGGATAACACACTGTGCCTTCATATGGGGGGTGTGGGGGGTGTTGGGGGGGGTGCGCTCTGCAAAGCTTGACAGTCCAGTCAGGGCCCTGGGTCCAGCAAAGGGCACAGTCATCTCATTCAAAAATGATATCCTACTCAATCTTTAAAACAAGCCTCTCCAGGGACTGAATAGAACTGTGAGACTGCTGTGAAAGCAACGGGGATACCACTTTGGCAAGGGGAGTTTAAAGCTATTCAGAGGAATGATTGAATTGCCTATTTTGTCTGAGCAATAATACATGTACAGCCCTCCAGCCCAGGCCTCCTGCTCGTGGCTATGAACATTGGACACTGGACAAGTCTTTTAGATGTCTCTCTTATGAATCATGCTCTCTCTCTCTCTCTCTCTCTCTCTCTCTCTCTATCTCTTTCTCTGTCTCTATCTCTCTATCTCTCTATCTCTCTTTCTCTCTCGCTCTCCCTCTCTCTCTCTCTCTTTCTCTCTCTCTCCCTCTCTAGCTCTCCCTCTCTCTCTATCTCTTTCTCTCTCTCTCCCTCTCTCTCTTTCTCTCTCCTCTCACTCCCTCCCTCTCTCACTCACTCCCTCACTCACTCACACACTCACTCACACACACACACACACACACACACACACACACACACATACACACACACACACACACAGACTATAAATCAACACATAACACTCTTTCTTTCCAGCACATACTTTGTGTGTGTGTGTGTGCATGCGTGCGTGCGTGCGTGAGTGTGTGCATCCGTCTGTGCGTGCGTACGTGCGTGAGTGCGTACAATTTCATCTTTATGCACTTGCTTTATGCATTATGTAGCCGCTGTATCATCCATAAATGCCTCAGTAAACAGAGTCACAAGGACATGACATACACCATCAGCAGATCAGTACAAATATTACAGCTACACAATGTGCCCCGTCCTCACTTGAACTTCAGATCAAAGAAAGAATGGAGGCAGAGAGCAGTGGGTGTTTGCTATTTCTTCTCTGCACTACACTACCAAGTTCATGCCCAGAATGCATTGTTGAGGGACCCATAGCCATAACGATTGGAAGGCCTACTGACGTGCGCCCACTTCCCCATTTGGCTGATAAAATATTTAATCACCAACCAAGGCCGTAAAGTATTGTTTAGCTGCAAAGTGCAGCACACCATAATATTAAAAACACTCGGTGGGGGTAAAGTTGCGTTGTCATGTAAATAAGACATGATTAAGTGCACCAACATCTGTGGCTAGCTTGAGCCCATACAGTAATAAAGAGACGGGGAGTGAGCTTGTTTCATTGCACGCTTTCCTGTGATCTGGCTGGCAGTTTCAGCACAATTGTCCTTTTGTTGAAACAGGAAAAATAAATCAATTTTGTCACAAAATAAAAGAGTTTATATGCATTCCATTTCAAAACTTTTGGCAAAAGTTTTGACAAGTAATGTCCCAGCATTACTGCCTTTCAGCATAGTCCCATAATGCACTCCGTACCGTCAGTGGCACGCTGTAATAGACATTGAAAGTTTTAGTTAGTTAATTACCAAAGTACTACTCTACTATGACATAACAGAGGGCCTTTAGTAATGCACTTGTATATAACATTTATAACGTGATTTAACGGGTTAATAATAGAGGAGTTATTTAAAAAAAGAATCCCCCTTCCATCTCATCCAAACTTCCGTGCTGACATCACCAAGTGAAAGATAGTTTCACTTTTGTATTTACTCCACTATGCAGTACTCAAATGAACCATACATTCAGACAGACACACAGAAATGAGCAATTGATTGATAATCGATTCACAATTACATCATGAATGATGACAACATGATGACATTTGCTAACGATCTACAAGCTGCCACTTTGTTTTATGTCGATGGTAACATGTTCACTTCCTCTATGGTGGCCACGCTTACCAGAGAATGGCGTCTGGATATCTGAAAGTGATACCAGACTACTTGAGTTTGTTGATATAGCTAGTAAACTCTGTTACTGCCTGTCCTCTTCGCCTCCCTCCGTTCCCCATAGGCGCTGTGCGGGATGCATCACACTAAACCAGTGATTCTCAAAGTGTGGTCCGGGGACCACTAGTGGTCCACGACAGAGCTCAGGTGGTCCACAAGGGGATTTCTATTTTTCCAAGACAAGCTAGCAGTAGGCTACATTTGTAACAGTATTGCAATGCTATAGCTGAAGTCTCATTTTCACCACAATAAGACAGACTTGAATAAAAGGTATGTGATCTGCATCGAAATTAGCAGTGTCAAATTAGCACCCGTCAACTGTCAATTCAGTTAACAGGTGGTCCTTGAACATTTTTGGGGGGACTAAGTGGTCCTTGGTCGGAAAAAGTTTGAGAAACACTGCACTAAACCTTATGGCCTGCTTCCCCCACCCCTCCCCTCTGTTCCCTATACATGATAGGTGGGATGCATCACACAAAACCCTGCAATCCACTACCCTCACCCCTCCCCACTGTTGTGCTGTGTTGGATACATCACACTTAACCCTATGGCCTGCTACCCTCACCCCTCCCCTCTGTTCCCCATACTCATGAACGGTGTGACGTTTTCCATGTGCGTTACGCCCATTTGTGGGGGAAAACAGCCCATGCAAGTCAATTGGTGATTTAATAAACGAAAGATACGGACCTGTAGACTAGCGTTGTTCACGCGCAACATGCCAAAACCGTGTTGTGTTGCCGGCTGTTCCAATAATATAGCCAAACAGCCGTGGCTGATGCATGGACTGTGTTCATTTAGGCAAGCCAATGTAACATGTAAGTTGATGAGACATTCGGTTTGTTTTCACCCATAAAGGGGCGTAACGCACATTTACAAGCCAAGTACCCGGATGGCCGTTCATGAGTATAGGTGCTGTGTTGGATACATCACACTTGACTCTATGGCCTGCTACCCTCATCCCTCCCCTCTGTTCCCCATAGGTGTGCATAGGCATTGTGTGGTGGGATGCATAGCTCTCACTTTCATTGTCCTGGGCCCAGACGATGGAGAGCGGAGATGGAGAGAGGATGCCAATGCTGATGCACGTGCCCAGCCATACCCATAGCCAAGGCCCTCCCATCTTCACTCACTCCTCAAAGCCTGCAAGGCAAACACACACACAGAGGGGAGGAGGAGACAGAGGGGAGGTCGTTACATATTGTCATACATTTAATTTAGTAAAAATGTGTACAGCGTAGTCACTGTGCACAGTTAACGTAGAGAAAGAGAGAGTTTGAGAAAGATATATATGGGTATAGACAGAATACAATATAGAAAATCAGAGGGGGTATAGAGGATATGTGAGAAGAGAAGAGAAGAGAAGAGAAGAGAAGAGAAGAGAAGAGAAGAGAAGAGAAGAGAAGAGAAGAGAAGAGAAGAGAAGAGAAGAGAAGAGAAGAGAAGAGAAGAGAAGAGAAGAGAAGAGGGAGCTGTTCGCACAGATGAATGGTCTCCACAGTACCTGTGGACATCATCATTAATTAACAAAAATTAACAGCAATACAATACAGAGTTAATGAAGTCTGACATGACTAGCAGTCCATATCTGAGCTCACAGGCCCAATGTCCCCTGACCTGGGAGGCCTGAGCTCATCACTGGTGAAATAGAGCCATCTGCCAATGGGCTTGATGATGATGATGATGATGATGATGATGATGATGATGATGATGATGATGATGATGATGATGTCCAAATGAATCATCCATGCAGACAGACACACAGAAATGAGCAATTGATTTATGATCGATTCACAATTACATCATGAACGATTACAACGTGATGACATTTGCTAACGATCTACAAGCTGCCACTTTGTTTTGTGTCGATGGTCACTTTCTCTATGGTGAATACACTGACTAGAATAACGTTTGGGTATCTGAAAGGGATATCAGACCCTGACTGCTTTAGTTTGTTGATGTGGTTATTAGTGCTATGTGAAGTCAGTGCAGAACAGCATCTTGAGTTTGTGAGTGCATCATGTCAGTCAGTGCAGAAAACATATTCACAGTATACTGAGTTTGTGAGTGCATCAAATATTGGATTGAGTTCAATTGCATATTACTTTATAAAACAAATCATGAAATGGCATTGTTCAAGTGTTACACATCTGACAGTGCAATACTGCAAACCTTGAAAGCTCAGACATTGAGGGATATATCAGCGGCAAATGCAGATAGCAAGTGAGAGCACAGAGGGAAGATACCAGAAAGCAAGAGTGCATGATGTGAAATAAGAGAGTGTAGAGAGAGAGATGGGGGAGAAAATGAGAGCAGGAAGTGATATAGAGAGACAGAAAGAGAGAAGAAGTGATTGGAAGAGCACAAAAGGGATAGCAGAACAAGAGATGTTGGCTGTGATGAAATGGATAGAGAGAGACAGCTAAAGAAAGGAGCTGAGAGAGAGGGGGGGGTGAGAAAGAGAGATGGAGAGAGAGAGAGAGAGAGAGAGAGAGAGAGAGAGAGAGAGAGAGAGAGAGAGAGAGAGAGAGAGAGAGAGAGAGAGAGAGAGAGAGAGAGAAAAAAGAGAGAGATGGATCAAAAGACAGAGATAGAGGTAGAGACAGAGAGATAACAACCCAGTCAGAGAGGCGGCAGAGAAAGAGAGAGAGAGACAAAGAGAACGAGGGAGAGAGACAGACAGACAGAGAAAGACAAAAAGAAAAAAGAGAGAGAGAGAGAGAGACAGAGAAAGAGAAAGAGAAAAAGAAAAAGAGAAGGAGAGAATAATGTTATTTACCCAGAGAGCTGCCGCGCTACAGAGAGCATAGCTAGCTAGACATCCAGAGATTTGTTTGATGGTGTAAGACGCTTGTCAGATTTAGTCATCACCTGTTCTCGGCTCACTTCTCTAACCACACCAGATTAAAAACCCTGTGTGTGTGTGTGTGTGTGTGTGTGTGTGTGCGTGTGTGTGTGCATGTGCGTGTGCGTGTGCGTGCGTGCGTGCGTGCGTGCGTGCGTGTGTGTGCGCGCATGCACGTGCGTCCGTGCATGCATACCTGTTTGTGTCTGATGCAGCACATTATGCATCTTGAATGTATGCACAACCACGAATGCATCGACCGCACGAACGTGTGGGTGTACTTTGTATATGTGTATGCACCCCTGTCTTCGTAGTGTGTCTAAATAGATGTAGCCTACGTTTGCGCCTTTCAGTGTGTGAGTACAGCTGTGCCTGTGAATGTACTTTTTTTCTCCTTTATTTTACTATAGTCACATTGTGGCTGTTGCTTCTTTTTCCAAGTGAGCCCTAGGACATGTACATACATATACATGTATGTTTTCATATGAAAAAGTGTGTGTGTGTGTGTGTGTGTGTGTGTGTGTGTGTGTGTGTGTGTGTGTGTGTGTGTGTGTGTGTGTGTGTGTGTGTGTGTGTGTGTGTGTGTGTGTGTGTGTGTGTGTGTGTGCGCGCGCGCACACGTGTGCATGTGTGTTTGTTTCCCTTATCTGTGTGTGAGCATGCTTGTGTTGTGAAGAGCAAGCCTCCTTCATGACGCCAAACTATGATGTGAGCACAATTTCATCAGCTGCAGCCCGTCTGTGAGCGAGCACTGTGGTTCATGGTTGTATGTGTGTGTGGGTGCGTGCGTGCGTGGGTGCGTGTGTGTGTGCACGCGTGTGTGTGTCTGTGTGTGTGTGTGTGTGTACATGTACGTGCAGAGTATGTCTGTCTGTCTGTCTGTCTCTCTTGCAAGTCTCTCAGTGTGTCTCAAATGGGGCAGTTGTGCACTTCTGGCACCACTGTATGTTTAAGTGCGTAGAGTGTTCACGCAGAAAATTCCCCCGTACCCAGGCGATGCCCAAATAACGGTCATAAATGCAGTATGTGAACGATGGACACTAATTGGTCGCTATGTTGTTCACATTCGAGACACGCTGCCTATCTCCACTTGTCTCCCTTCTCTCTCTTTCATTCTCATTCTCCTTCTGATCGATCTCTCGCTCTCTCTCTCTCTCTCTCTCTCTCTCTCTCTCTCTCTCTCTCTCTCTCTCTCTCTCTCTTTCTCCTCTCTGACTCTCTCTCTTTCTGTCTCTCTCTCTCTCTTCTCTCTCTCTCTCTCTCTCGCTCTCTCTCTGTCTCTGTCTCTTTCTGTCTCTCTCTCTCTCTCTCTCTCTCTCTGTCTCTCTCTCTCTCTATCTCTCTGCTGACTGCGGTGCTCTGCTATTCTCCAGAGGGGGCTGGGATTCAAACCAATCAGCTCTATTGCAGTTAAACCTGCTGCCACCACACAAAGACGCATGACACTGACTGTTAAGCACAAGTAGTTGTCTCTTCCTTACCCTCTCTCTCTCTCTCTCTCTCTCTCTCTCTCTCTCTCTCTCTCTCTCTCTCTCTCTCTCTCTCTCTCTCTCTCTCTCTCTCTCTCTCTCTCTCTCTCTCTCTCTCAATCCTCTAGCCTTTTTATGAAGTGAAAAGGAGATGGCTGAAGAAAAATGAGTCAAGTCAGATGCCAACTCCCACCACAAACATTAGTGTAAGAGGAGGAGGAGGAGGAGGAGGAGGAGACAGAAGACAAGGGGAGAGAGAGAGAGAGAGAGAGAGAGAGAGAGAGAGAGAGAGAGAGAGAGAGAGAGAGAGAGAGAGAGAGAGAGAGAGAGAGAGAGAGAGAGAGAGAGAGAGAGGAAGAAAGGGAGAAAGATGATAGGAAAGAATTTGACTCATAATGCTGTCAACAACCAGTAGCCGCCCTCACGTTGTTAGCTACAAACCACCTCTAAACATGAATTAATAATGATAGCTCTCTCTACACAAATTACTGCAAGACGCTCGCAAAGCCTGCATACTAACCAGACCAGACAAAATACACCTCAACAGTTACAATTATACAACACAGTGCAAGCAAGACTTTGTTGGACAGGTGTTAAGAGACATTCGCAGGAGTGGAGTTTGTGTATATACAAAGGGATAACTTCTTCATCACAGAGTCACATTGTAATGGAACAACAACAACACAAAGAGTTGATGATAGGCTGGGCGCTGTGGTGATATACATGGGTTCTCAGTGTTTATCAACACGATGCTATGAGGAGGGGCAAGACACAGGCAGCCAACCACGTGAGCTAATTTTTTGACCGACAGCGGTTTCCAACAGTCAGAGGTTGAGTTGTGCGCAGCTAGGTTCGCGCAGTCAGGTTATATACAAAATTTAGAACCCATGTATAAGGATCCCACTAATTATCCATCCCATGGTTTTGCCCATACAAACCTTTGATCACCAAATCAATTCAGGGGATGCTAACCAGGACACATTGCTATCTCTCTGACCTTGCTGTCACCTCAATGATATAATATCGCATTTACCATGCCACTATCTCTTTTCCAATGATGCTTTTGCATGTGACTTGCTCTTCAAATGACAACTACACTACGAATTGGCATGAGATACGTACAGTAGAACCGTTTGTCAATGGGACATTTCCACAGGTAGTCATTCAAAGGTCCTGCGTTCGCTTTAGTGCACTCTTTCACAGAGTTCTGAAAATTAGAGTGTCCAGTTCAACACCTCTGCCGGTATTTGGTAACCTTTGTGCTTCACAAGGAAATGGATCCATATGGGCTCTTCCACTTCAATCATGCACTTCCCTCCTCCTAGACATGCTCTAGGTAGCGATAGGGGTAGAAGCAGGGCTACGGCTATGAGTATGGGGAGAGGTACTGTAGGGGTTGGTTTCAAGTAGACCCAAAGTGGCATGACTTGCCACTCTGCTCTGCTTAGAGAGAGGCCATTGGGTAGACATCAAAACCAAGCACTCAAAGTTATAAAAGGTGGTCCACTCTCTCTCCCTGGGTGAATTAGCCTTTTTCATGTAAAGTCAGGCACCTTTGCTTCAATTCATTGGCTGCAGGACAAATAAGCATTTGGTGACATAACATTAACTTGCACCTCACCGTTTTTTTGTTTTGTTTTTTCGTTTTTAAGGAAACCAGTAGTCGTTGTTTCTGCTTCGCTTATAAAATGGAACACAACAAATTGTTGAATCTAACCAAAATTTTCACTTCATATTCCGTCCAATCTCTCTCTCTCTCTCTCTCTCTCTCTCTCTCTCTCTCTCTCTCTCTCTCTCTCTCTCTCTCTCTCTCTCTCTCTCTCAATGGGACTGTCTTAACGAGACAAACTAAGCAGCAGGGTGCCCAAGAGTATAAGTGAAGAAAGTGTGGGATTCTAGTTACCATGACAGCCAGATGAATGGCCATGAATCCACTTCAAATTAGTCTGATGCACCCTGAGAGGGATGCACCACTGCGGGGGTCGCATCCTGCGGCTCCATGGCTTCATGGGGCTTTTCCATTACCGTAGTTTGCCACGCTCCCTGTCTGTGTCTTTGGGATCTCTGCTGAATACGGCTGCAGTGTGCAGATGGATGTTTACTCAGTCTAGAGGTGTGTGCCACCAGTGGCAGAACACTTGCACACAGGGCCCCAGGTAGGGTGACCAGCTGTCCGGACTTCGGCCGGACAACCCCGCCCCTTAACTTTCTAACCTAGCGTCCTCGCGCGCACCCATTGCTTCGACTTGCCGAATCCCCGTCTCCGTGGAGAAAATTGTGAAGTTGGCATTCTAAACTGTAGGCAGAAATCAGGGAACAGCGCTGCCATCTTACCTCAGACAACTCAGCTGCCAACAACAGTTTTACTTGTAAAACAATATTTTTGGGGGGAAGGATTTTCGCATTGCATTACCTCACTCCGATAAAGGAGTCATCACCACTAACTTAATATTGTATCAGACGGCAGGTTACGATAGACAAATCCGTCCGTTGTTGTCTGTGTAGGCTATTTCATATTTTTTTTTAAATGTATTTTGGGTAGTCGTGCATTCGTAGGCCTAATAGCCAACCATTAATTTGATTTACTTTATTCAAAGTTGGTCAGAAGTAGGCCTATTATCAGCTGTGTTTTAAGGGAGGCAAACCGCTTTTGTCAACCTTTTTTACACGCAGACGCTGGATAACCAACAACACGAGCTCAAAATACAGACAGCGCCCGTGCAGAAAGACGTTTCTTTGCCCTGTTTGTAAAGTTGTGAGAACCCTCGTATCGTTGTAAAGGTATTTAGCGGACAAACTTAATTGCACTAGGCCAATGCGTTGCCAACAGTGCAGGAAAAAATAGGAAACAGACAGTAGGCAATAATATAGTTGCCTTATTTAACTTTTATACAGTCAGTTAATGAACTTCATATATGGCTATTGCACGGAGGTTTCCCCGACACAAGGCGACAGCAATACAGTTAATTCGCTGGGCGAGAGTTAGCCTATATCTGGAGTAACATGGCGGCCGCAGATATCGGAAACGCGACCGACTATCAAGGTCTATTTTGCGTCGATGACGTTGCCTCGCAGCTCGAGGCCATAAGCAAAAGGCTAGGAGGAAAGGAAAGACAAAGAGAGGGACACACGGATGTCGTGAACAGGTCGTAAAAACGGACCGATGGCCACCCTATCAGTACCCGGTGATGCCACATTTTTCGTCTCAGCCCTTCCCAAGATATGAGCTATTCTAATGAGGGCAGCGTTTGTTTACATTTTTTTTAAATGAACATAGGCCTACTCCAAATATTTTCCCAAAAGGTACCACTGTTTGCTAGTTGTCTGCTGATGTTGCATAACCTTTTGGATGTTTTGAAATGTAAACATACAGCTGCCCCCATTACAATGTCCAAGATCTTGGAAAAGGCTGAGAAGAAAAAAACAAAAAACTCAGGTACTGACAAGTCCAGGGTAGTGTCAGCATTACAACTGTATGTTGAAATTGACTGAAGTTATCTGTAAAACAGTGCAGAGCCTCAGTATTCTATTTCACTAGAAATGGGATTAGAACTAGAAACGAGCAAGTAAGGAACTAAAGTTCCCCTCAATCCATATCTGTGTTTTGATGCATGAATATTCTTTTTCCCCATGGAAACAGAGAGCAGTTGCTACTGTTGCTTTTACGACACAATGAATACATCTAATCAATAGCCAGTCGTTCGCTAGGGCAAGTTTGTGACAGGACACCGTCAAAAGATAACAGACTCTATCGAAGAACAAACAGTGATGGAGGAAAGCCTCGTATTACAGAGACAGAGGGAACAATAGATTGTACTAGCTCTCTTCCACATTCATAACCACCTAACACTGACACAAATAAAGATTTCTTTTGTGTATTCATCTAGTATTGATCACAGCTGTGACTGGTGACTGGTTTATGATGTATGAACCGGACTGGTATGAGCTGTTGTTTGCTTGCCTGTGTGTGTGTGTGTGTGTGTGTGTGTGTGTGTGTGTGTGTGTGTGTGTGTGTGTGTGTGTGTGTGTGTGTGTGTGTGTGTGTGTGTGTGTGTGTGTGTGTGTGCGTGTGTGTATGCATGTGCATGTGCGTGTGTGCGCGCTAGAGTGTGTGTGTGTGTGTGTGTGCGTGCGTGCGTGCATGCGTGCGTGCGTGCGTGCATGCGTGCGTGTGTGTGTGTGTGTTTCCAAACAGTCAGCAGAGGGGAGCGCTTGGGACCTTTAGCAGGGCGCTGCTGATGCATGCTAAGGTCAGAGTCATTAGCAGAGCAGCGGGGAGGGAACAGCCTGGCCTCATCTCTCCTTTCCTCTCTCATTTCCTCTCCTCTTGTCTATTCTCCTCTCCTTTCCTCTCCTCTCCTCTTGTCTCCTCTCCTATCCACTCCTCTCCACTCCTCTCCTCTTGTATATTCTCCTCTCTCCTTTTGTCTCCTCTCCTCTGTCTTTCCCTCTCTCCTCCTCTGCCTCCTCTCCTCTCCTCTCTTCTTTCCTCTCCTCTCTCCTTCCCTCTCATCTCATCTCATCTCATCTCATCTCCTCTCCTCTTTCCATCTCTCCTCTCCCTCCTCTCTTTCCCTCTCCTCTCTCCTTTCCATTCCCCTCTTCTCTTCTCTTCTCATCTCATCTCATCTCATCTCCTCTCCTCTTTCCATCTCTCCTCTCCCTCCTCTCTCTCCTTTCCATTCCCCTCTTCTCTTCTCTTCTCTTCTCTTCTCTTCTCTTCTCTTCTCTTCTCTTCTCTTCTCTTCTCTTCTCATCTCATCTCATCTCATCTCATCTCCTCTCCTCTCCTCTCCTCTCCTATCCTCCTTGTCTTTTTTCCTCTCTGCTCTCCTCTCCTCTCCCATCTCCTCTCTTCTACTCTCATCTCCTCTTTTCTGCTTGGTCCTACACCTCTATCTTACGCCTCTCTCATACTCCTCTCATTTGCTTTTTAATTATATTTCTTCTAGTTTTGCGTCCTTTTGCCTCCATGGCTGTCTTCCGTTTTTGGTCCTCTCCTTTCCTCCTATTCTCCATTTTCCTCTCCCGTCCCTGCTCTTCACTTATGTCCTCCTTTCATCCCTCTTTTGCTCTTCTCCTCTTTTCTCCCCCCCTGTCCACCATGATCCTCTCCTCTCTCCACGTTACACCTTTCTTCTGCTGTCCTCTTCTGTCTTCACCTTTTTTTTAACCCCACCTCTGCTCCCTCCCTTCTCCTCCTTCGCGTCTTCTTTCCACTATGCTCCTCTCCACTCTGCTCCTCTCCTCTTGTCTCCTCGTCATTTTCCACTGCTGTCCTCCATTCTCTACCCCACCTCTGCTCCCTCTCCACTCTCCTCTCCCTCTCCCTCCCTGACGCCCATGCCCAGTGACAGCATCATTCTTGCATCAGCCCATGGAGAAAGGTGCCGTGATGCGGCCGATTACCCAGCCTGCACAGCAGACCCTCAGAGATTATGGGGTCATTTTGCCACTGAGAAGACTTCTAATTGTGAGTTGTTTTTGTTGAGAGCTGACCTGTCACACCGTCTCTCCCTTCAGGGTAGCTAAAAAAACACACCACAAAGACCACTTGTGTCGGAGTGAATACCAATGTCTGTCCTTGTGAAAATAATTGCTTTCATTTCTTTGTCCCGTTCACATGACAAAAGAATAAACATAACATTTCTTCCTCCTTTCTCCATTTCTGTTAGGCATTGCAGCAGTTTCAAAACTCTGAGGTGTCATTTGTGTTTGTGCTTGAATTTCAGCAAGCCTGACACCGTACACCAGGGCTTTGTGACCTTCAAGCTAACAATGGTGTGCACTGTTGAGGCGCTAAGTCGTGTCGTCTCCTGATTATAGACACATGTCGCCAGCTCTTTCATACACAGTTTAACTCTCTACTTGATAACCTGGCCCTGACTTTCACCTTAGACAGGGTTAAACAATGCTGAATCAGTTGTTAGTTGTAACTGAACTATTATTTTCTTTCACTTCATTTCTGGAATTGGGTTGGGGTGGGTGGGTGTTGGTCACTGACTTTGTAATGTTACAGTTTCCCATCTTGGGATCTTGTTTATAAAGGGAAAAAAACGGTGAATAAAAAAAAATTGCTGAGTCACCCTTACACCTCATGGCCCAACAATGTGTTCTGTGATCATTAATGTAGCTGCTGATTCGAGCACTGCCAGGGAGTAAGGCTGAAAAAAAAGTAAAATAATCGCACGTCTTCATAAATCAGTCTCAAGCTAGCTGTATGCTCATAAGCAGGGGAAACAAAGCACTGCTGGCATCAACAATATAGCGAGCAGAAAGTAACCAGAGCAGCAGGACTTTATTTCAAAAAGCGCATATCAGCCAAACACACTGAGCCAGCAGGCCTGAAGGAACTGGGAATAGCCAGAGTGCCACTTGAACATCATCCTGGATCTAAAAAAAAAGTCACTGCTGAAATTGTGAATATTTTCACTAATTTAAGAGCAAATCTTCGAAATGAAATACTATTGATTATTATAAGTGTTACTTGCCTCAGCTTACTTCATGCCTGGAGTTGATTATACTTTTCATTAATCATTTTATTAATGCATAATGCTATTATTGTGTGACTGCTTCGGAACAGATGGTGATAAAAACTGAGCAACTCCTAATTTATCGCAAAGTAATAGAGTGAATGTTTTAGTGTTCTGAGGGGAGCAGTCTGCTGTTTTAATGGAGCTGTACCTCATACATAAAACTGCTGGTTTATGATTAGAATTTGAAAGTCCAATAAAAGACACCAATAACAATGTGCTATTTTAAGTTTTCTTTCTGCTGTCAAGTCTTTTGCCCAAAATGATTGCTGAACTTGCAAAAAAAAAAAAAACAGAAATTGGACTCTGCAACAACTTTTGGACTTTTGACTCTAACTCTTAGTCCATTGCTCTTTGTTGAATTGCCTCAACTTCACTGTTGCATCACCTCTGTGTTGCATGTGGCGGTAGCTTTCTCTTTTTTAATGGACATAGAAGTGTTTCATTCAGCTGGCCTCCCCCACACACATCCAGTGCTTTCATGCCTGCGAGCAGAGGTCAAAAGAATCAACACACTTTCACAGAGTTGAAGCATCTGGTCACAGAGGGAGAGAAAGAGAACATCAACGACTGTACAGTATGTGTGAATATGTGAATGAGAGTCACAGAGAGAAAAAAGACCAACAAGAAAGACAGAGAGCAGGCCACAGAGAGAGAGAGAGAGAGAGAGAGAGAGAGAGAGAGAGAGAGAGAGAGAGAGAGAGAGAGAGAGAGAGAGAAATGGAGAGACAGAGAGAGAGGCAGACACAGAAAGAAGAGAGAGAGAAACAGAGAGAGAGAGAGAGAGAGAGAGAGAGAGAGAGAGAGAGAGAGAGAGAGAGAGAGAGAGAGAGAGAGAGAGAGAGAGAGAGAGAGAGAGAGAAATGGAGAGACAGGGAGAGAGGCAGACACAGAAAAAAGAGAGAGAGAGAAACAAAGAGACAGAGAGAGAGAGACAGAGAGACAGAAAAAGAGAGAGGAAGAGTAAGCAGTGATGTGCTAATGAGTGCTCCAATGCCTGGAGTGTCCAGCTCATTAGCCACAGTAAAGGCATGAAGGGGCTAAGCAGAGGCCTTGGTCATTAGCGCAACTCAATAAATGAATGCAGCAGACCTCAATGACAGCCCCGCACCGGCACCTCACACACACCCCTTCAAAACACAACTCTCACTGTAGTTGGAGTAAAACCTCACACTCACACTCTTGAAGTCAGAATAAAAATCCTCCTGCCATAGTCCTACCCAACCCAACAAAACCATTTTTTGAAGTCAGAAATGATGCTCATAAAGTAGCCTATATCCACTTACGCAACCATGAGTCAAAAGCAAGCTAAACACTTCCAACTCCAGGCCTACATTTGTGGCATCAGGACCAATAAATAACATACCTATTTTGGCTTCCTGGTGGAGAAATACATTTCCTTTCTCTTGCCGTGTCACCTTTGGCCAAATGGATGTATTGGAGCAGGCAGAGTGGGGTTTTTTGTGCGTGTGTGTGTGTGTGCGTGGCCACAGGCTGTCATTCCATTTCCTTCACATCATAGTCTCCCGACAGCTGATGCCCGATGCCGCCTGCCTGCGTCAGCCGCAACAGAAAATGGCTCCACAGTCCACATAGCCTGTGGTTACTGACGTCAGGATTCTGTCAATAAGTCAATCCTTCATGCCCCCCCCCCACCCCACCCCTCAGACCCGGATGTGCGATATGGTGTCTGAAGTTAGTATTTGGCCATGGCTCAACATGGCGTTTATTTGTTGGCCACTGACAAGAATATCATTAGTATAATAGGCCCATGCACTCATTTGGCAGTGAGTCAGCTAACAGCATTTAATAACTGCCTTAATTTATCTATTCCATTGTCAGTTATATTTTAACTCTGAACTCAGCACCGTCAGCTAAGGACAGATTTGTCTGGAATTCAATTTTGTCTGAATGCCTTAGTCCACTCTTTGTGCCACATATTATTATAATGATGTGACAATAATTGCCTCATAATTAAGTCTGGACATTTTTGTCTTCAAAAAAATAGATTTAAAATAAAGCTGTGGAGATTAAGACTTCCTGTTAACTAATCTTATCCATTTATACATACTATCATTTTAATGTACAGTACGTAATCAATGTTGCCCTCTAAGGAGTCTTATATGACGATGGGTAAAAATCTGTAGACTGCTGTGAAAGCTGGATATAATTCTATGGATTTAATTATAATGGACGTAATTATATACCTCTTGTTTTGTAACTACTTCACTTCAATGAGTCTCCACTTCCCCGAGCCTACTTTTCTTTAGTCAAGGGAGAAGTCTGCCAATCATAAATAGCTGCTAAAGTTCAGGAAGATGGGCAGGTATATGTTGATGTAGCTTAACATGTCCATGCATGTGTGTAAAAGGCGAAGAATAAGATTGTCAATCAAGCAATCTGTAAAAACACAAACTGTAAAAGTGACTTGTCAAAAACTTATTTACACATCCATTCAGGATTATACAGTATAGATCTGTTCAGCTTAAAAGAGGATGCAATTGAACACCTACTAGTACGTTTCAAGACACGGTAATGGCTCCTCAAGGTACACTGTCTTATCTATCTGCTTACGTATAACACACTAAAAAGAACGAAAAAGCAGGAGTGGCAGTGATGGAATTGACCATTAGGGAGTTATGGCTCATTCTTTTGAAACTCGGCTGTCGGTAGAGCCGAGGTTGTTCTCCCGACAACCGTTGTAAATGCGTTCTATTGAAACAGCTGGGGACAATACAAACGTCTGAAAACACTAATGTTAAACCAACTCAGAGTACACAGAAGCGCTCCGAGTTTGTGCTTCGGAACTCCGATTTGAGTACCCATTCTTTTGCATTTTTCCGAGGTGGAAGCCGGAGTTTCCAACAATCGAGTTTCAAAAGAACGAGCCATTAAAACTCGGTGCTAGGGTGCATTCCATTATCCTAACTCCCGTCATCAACCTGTGCTGGTGGCCTCGAGCTTTGCCGACGCTGCGCCTCTGTGGAGGAAACAATTAAGTGTCCCCGCTGTCAGCCTAGCCACAACAACATTTGGAGGAGTTCTCCCCATTCCAACATCCCGATTGTAAATGAGAAGTGACCTCTGAATTGCGCTAGGGATATTGAATTAAACATCTGTCATCAATGACGCTTTCTGACATCATAACGAGGCCACAAGCACAAGGGAGGATGGGAGTTAGCATAATGGAAAGAACCCCTATTGTTTTCACTTATTACCTTCGCCAAGGAGGTAATGTTTTCGGTCGAGTTGGTTTGTCTGTCTGTCTGTTTGTCTGTCTGTTTGTCAGTAGCATAACTAAAAAACTAATCAACGAATTTGGACGAAACTTTCTGGAGTTGTTGATAATGACCCAAAGAACAAGTGATTAAATTCTGGTAGTGATTCAGATCACGAACCGGAACCAGGACTTTTAAAAATATTCTGTTAGCAGGATAACTCAAAAACTAATCAACTGATTTGAACGGAACTTTGTGGAGTTGTTAGTAATGACCCAAGGAACAAGTGATTAAATTCTGGTGGTGATCCGAATCACGAACCAGAACCAGGACTTTTTAAAAGATTCTTCACCATTGTTGGCCTATATATCTAGACACCCCTAGTGACCAGAAATTGAATTGCGGGTACTCCACAAAAAGAAGGCAGAAAGACTTAAGGTGTAACATAGTCAAATGTTCTATCAAGCAGCTTCCTTGGCGGAGGTCTGCGCTCTCTGAGTGCTTCTAGTTGAGTTATATATTTTTGAACTCACAGCTGCTGCTGGTGTGTGCTGATGATGGTGTGTTGAGTGGGACAGATGTCTTGGTGAATTCTGGAAGGCTGCATTTCTTTCGCGCACACTCTGCAAGTTCTTTAAGCTCATGGCACGTAATGTTGAAAGAGGTCACAGGGGAAAATGAAAGCAAGAATGAAAGAAAGTTGATTGTGAAAAAAAAATCCATTAAGACTTCCTGAATGATTAAGCATTTTGTGTGTGTGTGTGTGTGTGTGTGTGTGTGTGTGTGTGTGTGTGTGTGTGTGTGTGTGTGTGTGTGTGTGTGTGTGTGTGTGTGTGTGTGTGTGTGTGTGTGTGTGTGTGTGTGTGTGTGTGTGTGTGTGTGCGTGCGTGCGCGCACATGCGTGTGCATGTGTCAGTGTGCATGTGTGTGTTTGTGTACTTCCAATGTTTTTTTCGTCCTTTAGTCAAACACAAGATTGAGTGGCAGACACACAAACCAACATCCACTGTGTGTTCACTGATCAACTGCTTGATTCAGAGATGTATCGACTTTCTGACTGCGTAAACAGACTGGTTGCTCCATTCTTCCAATTTGCACCTGCCAATTAAAGCACTCCCTGAGGACGCTCTCCATGAGCTCAGAAGCTAACTGCCGTGACCACATTCAAATCATACAGCACACTGGACCAAAACGCATGTATTTTATACAGTGTTTTTTTTTATTTCTGAAATAAAACCTTGTTGTGATTAGAGGAAAGACACATTGAAGGTAAAAATAGATATCACTGCTCTTTTCTCATGTACTAAGTTGTACAGATTTGAATAGAATCCCACATCAAGGTTCATTAGGCTTATTTTCTTTCTGATTACATGGGCAGGCGAGCAATCTACTGTAAAACTGCATTCAAAGTCCAGACATTGACTAGAATATAAAAATACCAAATATACAAACCTTTCACTGTGAGTAAAGCCACAATTACAGCTTGCTCTGCATCCATCAAAAATAGCCTCATACGCACACTATTCATTCAAATCATGCAAATCATCATAGCATCTCGCAGGCAGAGTCATTGCACGTATACTGAATGACAAATTTCAAATTGCCCTGTCAGAACTGTGTCAATTTCAAATGACAGAGGAAGTTCTATTTCAAGGCCAAGACCAAGAAGACCCAATAACTTTAACAAGCCGTGTCATTTAAAAGGATTAATACTATGTATTAAAAATCGATCACACTGCACTGGGCCACACCTTTTATGGAGATCAAGGCAGCCATTTAGTCTGTAGCGAATGGCCCTGGGGCGGTCTTTTGAAGCCAGATCATGTGGCCCCGGTAGCAGATGTTCAATTGGTTTTAGCACCGGGGGTGAAGAGGGTGTCCCTAAGTGTCCACTCCTCGGGGTTATTACAGCCAGCCGTGGCCGTTTCATCAGACTCTTCAAACACACTTTACGTGATGTCTCTACTTCACGAGCAGGGGCATTCCTACTATACCACAGGCACGCTGTGCCCATAAAGAGCGAAATGAGAGAGAGAGAGACAGAGACACAGGGAGAGAGAAAGAGAGAGAGAGAGAGAGAGGCAGAGAGAGACAGACAGACAGAGACAGAGACACAGAGAGAGAGAGAGAGAGAGAGAGAGAGAGAGAGAGAGAGAGAGAGAGAGAGAGGCAGATACAGAGACAGAGACAGAGTGACAGTGACAGAGAGATCCATGTAGAGACATAAGAAACCGGTCAGCATACGGGTATTGAACCAATAAGTTTGAGTCCATAGGGTATTAGGTATTACTCAGTATTTCTGTTTTTACTGTGTGTGTTTGTGTATGTGTGTTTGAGTGTGTGCGTGAGTGTGCGTGTGTGTGTGTGTGTGTGCGTGAGTGTGAGTGTGAGTGTGAGTGTGAGTGTGTGTGTGTGTGTGTGTGTGTGTGTGTGTGTGTGTGTGTGTGTGTGTGTGTGTGTGTGTGTGTGTGTGTGTGTGTGTGTGTGTGTGTGTGTGCTGTATGTGCTGTACATGTATGTGTGTCTGTGTGTGCACATGCGCGTGTGCTCTGAAAGACCTCTGTTCCTCGGCTCATGTGGCTCTCAAAGCGTTTAAACTCTTGCTGTTTTTGCTGTCAGTACTGCAAGTGTGATCCAGCTAATGTGTCCCTGATTGAGATAACGAGCACAAGAATCCAGACAATGTGTCTGTGACACTGCCGAGGACAGTCTGGGATGTCAGACATCCCACTCCTTCAGCCTACGAATGAACTTGAGTAGCAGCAGCACACAGTGAAAAATAATGAACACTGACTTTAGCAGCTGGATACGAACAACCAGGGACACTTTGAAAGGAAGATATATAACGGCTGTGCCATCATCATTGACACCCACCACCACGACTTGCTAGATGACGGGAAAGAAAGAACAGCCCGAACCGACAACCAGCAATGAGAACACATATCTCTGCAAGTTGAAAAGGAAGAGGCTTTCTTTCACTCGCCCCAAAAATGGCCAGACTGACAGCCCTCTCAAAATTGAACAATCCACTTGACCTTCGCATTTTAACCCACACAATGATTTGACAGATACCGAAGGAGAACAGTAAATCTCAAAAGCACAAATAATCCTGGCACCACAGTGTATTTCTCTTACTGGAGTTCAGCACTTACTTATGAAACGGATCACAGATATTGCTGTGTGTGATGGGAGCCATACATGAAATGAGTAACAGCCCCAGCTATAAGCCGACCGGCCTACACAAACGCCTCTACTGATGCCCTGGATGGACACTCAAAGAAGCAAGGAGACTGCAGGACTGACTTGTGGATGTGGGACGAAACAGGAACCGGAGAGTGTCAATGGGTCAAAAATATTGTTTTAAATGTTCACAAAGCACAAAAACAGACAGCAAGCTTAGGTGGCTCAGTCAGAACAGACGGATCAATTTGTGTGCGTGCGTGCGTGCAGGGCCGCTGACAGCTTTGGCTGGGCCCGGGACAAAGTCATCTGAAAGGGCCCCCCAGCCCAATAGATACAATGTAGTGAGGAGCCAATTCTGGGCCCTCTCTATCCCTGGGCCCGGGACAACTGTCCCTTTTGTCCCCCCTGTGTGCGTGTGTTCACGTGTGTGTGTGTGTGTGTGTGTGTGTGTGTGTGTGTGTGTGTGTGTGTGTGTGTGTGTGTGTGTGTCTGTGTGTGTGTCTATGTGTGTGTCTGTGTCTGTGTCTGTGTGTGTGTCTATGTGTGTGTCTATGTGTGTGTGCGCGCGTGTGTGTACATGTGTGTTTCTGTGTCCGTCTGACAACAGTGTCAGAACAGGCTCATTAGTCCTGAAGCAGTAGCTGGAGAAGACAGATCTCACAGATAGAAGACAGATCAGGCCCAGTAGACTCACAGCTGAGGCCGGTGTCTATGCTGGGGTTGGTGTGTGTGTGCTGTGCTTGTTTCTAAGGTCAGTGTGTATACTGTCTAAGTGTATGCTGTTGGTATGTACGTACGTATGGTGTGCTTGTGTCTGAGGTTGCTGTGCGTGTGTATTCTGTTGGTATGTAAGGCAATGGGGAATTAACTCAGACGGTAGAATGCTTGCTTAGCATGTAAGAGGTAGTGTGATCGCTGCCCGCATTCTCCAAAGGACCATCTCCCTTCATGCAGCAGACGTGGCCTAATGGTTGGGGAGGTGTGCTTTACATGTAGATCAGAGGGTTGCAGAGACGAATCCCATGCTTACCTCTCCCTAGACCTCCATCCATAGCTGAAGTGCCCTTGAGCAAGGCACCTAACCCCACATGTGCTTCTATGCCATGCTTGTTGCTAAGGTATGTGTGCTTTTTACCAAAAATACTGAATCAGAGCAAGATATCGCAAAACACGCCCACTCAATGCAAAAGCGTGTGCTCAAGTTGGGTCTCCTAAGGGGGCGTTGTCCCCTACTTATTCTTCTCTTTTTGAGGTGACTTCATTGATTCTCAACCTCAGGACTCTGAAGGTCTCCTAACCGAAGGTCTCCTAAAGGGGCGTTCACCCGACATGAAGTGGATACCGGAAAAGAAACAAAATGACGCTTCTTGTTAGATCCACCTTCTTTGTTTGTACTGTATGCTGTGCTTGTTTCTGCCAGGCCCAACCTAATTCAACACAGGACACAGCCTAGACTGGTAAGGCCTCACACAGCAAAATACTTCAGTGTATATTGTATGTGTATATTATATATATAGAGAGAGAGGGAGAGAGAGAGAGAGAGAGAGAGAGAGAGAGAGAGAGAGAGAGAGAGAGAGAGAGAGAGAGAGAGAGAGAGAGAGAGAGAGAGAGAGAGAGAGAGAGAGAAGGCGAAAGGGCCTTGAGCTGTAGATCTATATTCAAGAAACCATTTAACACCTTGAACAATGTGGGCGATTTTTAAAAGGCTATAAATTCCAGGTGTACGACGCTGGCCACGCTGTGCTTTGGCTAAAGGGACAATATAAACGACACTTGGAGCGGCAGCCAAGCAATATGCTGGGAGTTTTTAACACATCTGAAAGAAGCTGTCACGGCAGCTTTTTTGCTCATTATATTTTTGGACTGCTAAATGCTGTGTGTGTTTGTGTGTGTGTGTGTGTGTGTGTGTGTGTGTGTGTGTGTGTGTGTGTGTGTGTGTGTGTGTGTGTGTGTGTGTGTGTGTGTGTGTGTGTGTGTGTGTGTGTGTGTGTGTGTGTGTTTACTTGTATAGAATACAGAATGTGTGTGTGTGTGGAGAGATAGAGAGAGCGAGAGCGAGAGAGAGAGAGAGAGAGAGAGAGAGAGAGAGAGAGAGAGAGAGAGAGAGAGAGAGAGAGAGAGAGAGAGCGTGTGTGTGCGTGCGTGCGTGCGTGCGTGCGTGCGTGCGTGCGCGTGTGTGTGTGTGCGTGCGTATGTGTGTGTGGGCGCGTGTGTGTGCACATGTTTTTTCTGCGTGTGTGTGCGCATGTGTTTTGATGGAGAGGAGAGAAGCCAGATGAGCATTTGGCAGTAGCACTACCGCATTGCTAAATGACTGATGGGCTGGCATTTTCCCTTTGCTTGATGACAGCATGATGGGCAACAGTCAACAACCATAAATAACTTGAACTTTATAACAAACATCCTGGAGAGAGAGAGAGACAGACAGAGAGAGAGAGAGATAGAAAGGGAGGGAGAGAGAGAGAGAGAGAGAGAGAGAGAGAGAGAGAGAGAGAGGGAGAGAGAGAGAGAGAGAGAGAGAGAGAGAGAGAGAGAGAGAGAGAGAGAGAGAGCACTGAACGGCTCCGCTTATCCTTCCTTGAAGGCTGTCAGTCGTCTGATTAATTGCTGGTATTGGGTAGCTAAAAGCTTCACTGCTGAAAGAACAGTCGGCCCATGCAGATTTTATCAAGGTGAGAACACCGCTACCAGTTAGTGCGGCGCCCGCCGGGAGTTAAGTGAAAGAGTGACTTTAGATCAATAAAGCAGGAGGGTGATGCCTCACCTCGCCTCGCCTCGCCTCTCCTCTCCCTCCGTCCCGCACGCCACACGGGAGTGTGCATAGATACGCACGAACAGTCGCGCTCACAACAACAAGGTGATGCATAATGCACTCATGAGCACACGCATGAACACCTAGACACACACGCACGCTAACATACACACACGCACAGTCACGCTCACAACAACAGGGTTATGTATAATGCACTCACGAGCACACGCATGTACACCTCAACACACACACGCACGCTAACATACACACACGCACAGTCACGCTCACAACAACAGGGTTATGTATAATGCACTCACGAGCACACGCATGTACACCTCAACACACAAGGACGGGAAACACACCTTTACAATTTTTGGATTCAGACTATGCATTCAGCTACTGAATGCATTCGAATATGCGGACTTGCATCCTCCACTTGTGCTTGTGGTCTCGTACCAGGAAGATGACATCACTGACAACAGCGTTATATTTCAATAATTCATTCACTTACATGCATTCACACACATGCTCACACACTGACGCGCACACACACTCACACTTTCCAACACAACACTCTGTGAAGCGTCCTTGGGTGTTTTGAAAGGCGCTATATAAAACGAAAGTATTATTATTATTACTATTAATATCTTGCAAAAGCTCAATTGTAAAGTCATTTGCTCATTTGCAAACTGGATGGTGAATGAAAAATGGTCCCCCAAAAATTGCTGTGGCCAGGCTGACAGCGGGGAAACTTGTTGAAACTTGTTTTCTCCACGGAGGCGGGACGTCAGCAAAACACGAGGCCACAAGCACAAGTGGAGGACGCAAGTCCGCATATTGGAAAGCACAACATATCTTTGCATTGGTCAGCTACTCTCACACATTGTGATAAGACTCGCCGTGTGATATGACTCGCCCATCCCATTGTTCACACTATTGACTGATTATGGCTAAGGCACTCTCTCTCTCTCTCTCTCTCCCTCACACACACACACACACACACACACACACACACACACACACACACACACACACACACACACACACACACACACACACACACACACACACACACACACACACACACACACACACACACACACACACACACACACACAACTCATTTGTATTCAGGTGAGGCCTGTGCAGAGATCTAGCCCTCTAGGGGAAGGGAGATTTGAGCAGCAGCTACCCAAACCTCAAACACCTCCATCTACAGTACAACCAAAGATTCTCTATTCTAAACCGTCTCTGGTACAACCCTCGACTACAACCCCACATCATCCACCCCCACCATTCATTCTAGAGATGCAGGAGGATCCAAGATCCGGTTCCGGATCCGGCAGGATAATAGGGTTTTTTACAGGATCCGGATCCGGCAGGATCTTACGTAAGCAGTGGATCCGGTATCCGGCAGTTACCTAAAAATCAGGATCTGGTGCATCTCTAGCCTAGGTTTTAGGTCTTTCACAACCCCAATTGCTGCATGGAGTGAAATAACTTTGGAAGCGGCCAGTGCAGGCAGTGTGGCAGTCAGCCAATGAGTCTAAAAAAAATCGTTTGAGCCAACGTACTAAAAATGGGCCCACGTGTGCGAGTAGGCTATGTGTTTCAACCCTTTCGTAGGATCCGGTATCCGGTTCCGGATCCGGCAGGATCTTAAGCAGTGGATCCGGTATCCGGCAGGATCCGGTGCATCTGTAATTCATTCCCATGCTCTTCGTGCTCTCCCACCTTATCCATTGACACACTATCTCATGTGACAAATAGCATCCCAGCAAAATCATTCAAAAAAGCTTCTCCAACCCTGACAATGTCACTCACCATCAGGGTAGCCAGAGCTGACATGTTAAATCTTAGTATCTAAAAATAAATCACCAGCTGACAGACAGATGTAGTCTGGAGAGGTGGGAAGGAGGGACAGGGGCGAGGAGGGGTGGGGGGGGAGAGATAAAGAGCGAGAGAGAGAGAGAGAGAAAGGGACAGAGAGAGAGAGAGAGAGGCAGACAGAGAGAGAGAGAGAGAGAGAGAGAGAGAGAGAGAGAGAGAGAGAGAGAGAGAGAGAGAGAGAGAGAGAGAGAGAGAGAGAGAGAGAGAGAGAGAGAGAGAGAGAGAGAGAGGGACAGAGAGAGAAAGTGTTTATGACAGAAGGACACAGACATCCTCCTCTGATTTTTATCTTCCAACGTCTCCCTTTCCGTCTTTTCTTTACCCTCTCATAATATCTCATCGGTATCTTGTCGACGCAGAGCATATGATAGCACAGTGTTGGTGTGGTAGTGACGACAGCTGCTACTCCAGATATGAAAAATAACTGACTGCTTGTCAGACAGCCGAGCACCACACCACAGCACGCCACGCCGCTCCTGAGCAACCGTTTAAGGTGTCAAGTGAGGAGCCCATGCCTGCCAGATCCATACGCAATCCATTCCCACCCTCTCATTGCACAGCACATAACAGCCAGGACACTTCACTAAAGAGTCATCATCGCAGGGGCTATCAGTGGAGAATGGGCCGGGCAACCACTCACTTGCTGGATGAAGGCGTGCCAAGCAAGCACGGATAAAGAGAACGGTCACGCCTCACAATACTTTCGTCTCTCACTCTTTCCCGTCACAGCAACAGATATCAAAACACTTATACCACTTAACAAGATGGTCCACGCAGACTACAGAGAGATTGTTGTAAAGACATGGTGACAGACACGAAGCAGACGTCCCAGGTTCAGACAGAAAAACGTCCAGCCATATACGCAACTGCCGCAGCCAATTCACTGAACAAGATGAACCTCAGGTTAAAAAGATAATTATTCAAATCAACTTCTGTATGTTGAAAGCATAGGATGAATATATTACACTTTTACTTGAGTAATTCCAGTTTGACTGCCTCTGGCTCTGTCAGATAAATCTTGAACGTCTAGGGCCTACAGGATTTTTCATGAGCACTCTACAGAGACTTTTTTGAATGCTAATATGTGCATAATTCTCAAGAAAACAGAGCTGGAGTTGAGCCCTGCATAAGTCAATTCAAATGATACTTCAACGATCAACGGGCTGAGCTCACTAGCTGTGGAAAAACACTGGATTTAAGGACTTAAAAACTTATTAAGTTAATGACTCGATGTGTGGGCGAGCGTCGCACTGGAAGGCTAATCAGCAGCGAAAAGCAATTACTGTTGGACAAACACGAATGCTAATAAAACTAACAATGCCTCTAATTTGCAAAATTGGACAAATGAGTAGCCGAGTATAGACAGCACAAATTGAACTGAATTGAACTGAACCAAATGAACCAAACTGCACCTCGCAGAGAAAAAGGAGGACAAACCCAGTCTAGGCTAGGCTGAGAGACTACAGCTTTGAAGCTCATCGTCACGTCAGCATATCAGTAGGCCAGCAGACTTACTCAAAGTCATCACAAGAAGTCAGTGAGTGAAAACTCAACACATAGAGAGTACTCTCGAATAATACACTCTAGATGTTAAATCGACTCTTTAAGAGTGGAATTAACACTGCATTTTTTTTTTGGTACGGTGCAGCTTCAGTACAGCATGCCCAGAACTGGTGGTGCTGTAAATAATTCACAGGCAGACATCAAATTAGTCTGTTCGCACACCGGGTCTGCTGTCGAGACGACGCAAGAGGAGTCAGGAGAAGTCGAGGAGTCAGCCGTTCGGCCTGTCCTTTTTCCTCAGCGTCCGCCAAGAGAAGAAGAGGCGAGGAGCAACACTTCAACAGCTCAGCTCATGATTTTATGCAGGAGACCTCAGCTTTGATATGGCTGCACTGGAAATGAAATGAGGGCCCCATGGCTTTACAACACCTCAAAGAAAAAATTACAGATAATCAGACACACTGAATGTATTTCCACGTTTTAGAGGCATCCTAGCATCTCTATAAGAGGGGTGTGTCCGTCCGTCGGTTTATCTGTCTGTCCGTCTGAAATGCATTCTTCAAATCAACCAAAACACGATCTTCGCCGCTATTTTTCTCGTTACATTGAATTGTATTCATTCATTTGCATCAATAAGCAACGAGTGGACCCATCTTTGTCCACCTGTCGGACTTGTTTACAGTTTTTTTCAATTGCTAACAAGCTTTTGTCCAATCCTCAGCGACATTTGCAAAACCCTTAGCACAGTTAACACACCAAGGGCTTTCCATGGCCATGCAGTTGACACATTACATGCCTTTTTCACACAATTAGCAGTCAATTAATGCATTTCTAAAATGCTAACATTTCCTTTACACACAGGATAACCACAGCAACAAAACAATGTATCTTTTATGGCTTATTTTCAAATGCTTTCACACAGTGTGTCAAAACTGGAAATACAACATCCAAATCCTTATTTCAGTAAATATCCCTTTGCATAACATTAGCAAGAGTACAGCGAAATGATTATTGGTAAAAGTAGAAGAAAACCTCCAATTTTAGTTGTTCGGTTCTGTTGACAGTTTTTACAGTAAAAAGTTGTCTCACAATCACAGAATGAAAATGCTTTTGTAACAGTTGGAAAGAACTGTTTGTTTATGAGAAGAATGTCTATAGGCCTAACGAAATCTTCATAATTCATCATGTTTAAAAATTGTATATATCACTCTGTCAACACATCTGCTGAAATTGGTATAAATTATGGTAAAAACAGGTAACGTCTGAAGTCGATGCAGTCCATGAAGTCATGATTTGGAAATACATGAAAAGGTATTATAGATTCAATAATTTCAGGGCCGGTTCTAGACCATTTGTCCTTGGGAAGCACCCCCGTTCCTTTTGTGGATTTTCAAAATTCACATCTGTAAACATAGTGTCTTCAATTTGATCTAAGATTTACTGTGGTACCTGTATATACTGAGTGGTCATGAATACCATTGACAGCATTGTCAGTGTAAGGTTTACTGTAATGTTTTATGTATTTTGTGTGACATTCTAATTCTGTGGGACTTTCAGGCTTTATCCTCACAAGACATTTGGTGCCCTCGGCAACAGTCTTGTTTGTGCTTTTATATGTATTTGTTTCATTATATTTTGTTCACTGTAAGTAACATTGCAAAACGTTATATGTTCTATCATACATAAATAGTTTTTCTACTGTACCGCCTGTAGTCAACAGTAAAAAATGCTTTGTACTGGAATCAACTTGAATGACAACACATGAGGTCAGACTCCTGTTGCCTTTGGAAATTTACAGTTTTTTTCAATTGCTAACAAGCACTTACCCATACTATGGATACTTTTTCTAAACTCTTAACACAGACTACCACCTACCAAACACAATTGGCCAAACAGTTAATTTTCTTCTCAAAAGCACACACTGTTAAATATACACAAAGTACTCAATTCAAAATAGAACACATCATTTTCTGTACACACTCACTTTACCAAAACACTAGAAACATGGCTCAAAATGAAATACGTCTGTCAAACAATAACACTTGTTTTCATTTCACAAGGTACATTGAGTCAATCAAATTACACAAGACTTCAAAATACTGGCTATTGTCAACATTACAGAAGCTGCATAGACTTTTACGTTTCAATTTTACAGGTAGCCTATTGCATGCATTCAAATCATGCAATTCACTGTTTTCACTAAATTTCTAAAGGCAACAGGACTCGGACCTCATGTGTTGTTGACATTCAAGATGATTCCGGTACGAAGCATTTTTTACTGCTGACTACAGGAGGTACAGTAGAAATACTGTTTACGTGTATAGTATGATAGAACATACACAGTTTTGCAATGTTACTTACAGTGAACGAAATATCATGAAACAAATATATATAAAAGCACAAACAAGACGGTTGCCTAGGGCACCAAATGTCTTGGGAGGATAAAGCCTAAAAGTCCACACAGAATTAGAATGTCACACAAAATACATAAAACATTACAGTAAACCTTGCACTTTCAATGCTGTCAATGGTATTCATGGCCACTCAGGATATGTAGGTACCACAGATCTTAGATCAAATTGAAGACACTATGCTTACTGATGCGAATTCTGAAATTCACAAAAGGAATGGTGGTGCTTCCCAAAAGCATTTTCATTCTGTGATTGTGAGACAACTTTTTACTTTTTCAAAAACTGTTTTATCAATAATCTGTTTACTGTACTCTTGCTAATGTCATGCAAAGGCATTTTTACTGAAATAAGGATTTGGATGTTGTATTTCCAGTTTTGACACACTGTGTGAAAGCATTTGAAAATAAGCCATAAAAGATACACTGTTTTGTTGCTGTGGTTATCCTGTGTGTAAAGGAAATGTTAGCATTTTAGAAATACATTCATTGACTGCTAATTGTGTGAAAAAGGCATGTAATGTGTCAACTGCATGGCAATGGAAAGCCCTTGGTGTGTTAAGATTTTTGCAAATGTCGCTGAGGATTGGACAAAAGCTTGTTAGCAATTGAAAAAAACTGTAGTGCAAACAGTGAATTGCATGATTTGAATGCATGCAATAGGCCACCTGTGAAACTGAAACGTAAAAGTCTATGCAGCTTCTGTAATGTTGACAATAGCCAGTGTTTTGAAGTCTTGTGTAATTTGATTGACTCAATGTACCTTGTGATATGAAAACAAGTGTTATTGTTTGACAGACGTGTTTCATTTTGAGCCACGTTTCTAGTGTTTTGGTAAAGTGAGTTTGTACAGAAAACGATGTGTTCTATTTTGACATGAGTACTTTGTGTAAATTTAACAGTGTGTGCTTTTAAGAAGAAAATGAACTGTTTGGCCAATTGTGTTTGGTAGGTGGTAGTCTGTGTTAAGAGTTAAGAAAAAGTATCCAAAGAATGGGTAAGTGCTTGTTAGCAATTGAAAAAAACTGTATTTACATCATGCATAATAAGAAAACCTAGCGTGAAGAATGAAGTTATTTTACTCAACGTCTAGGCAGGTTCATGACTACTACAGTATCATTATCATGTCATGATATTTCCACCGTTTTCAAGACCAGTGATGCACCGGGAAGCCGAATGGTGGGATGGGCAAAGGGGTCAGTTGTCCCGGGCCCAAGGTGAATTGGGGCTCAGAATTGGGTCCTCCTCATTACATACTATGTATTGGGTGGGGGGGGGCGACTTCAAGATGATCATGTCCTGGGCCCTGCCAAAGCTATTTTCAAGACCTGAATGCTAAATAGAAAACATGTGACGCAGATGTAGTCCCACTTACATGCATCAGATACAACATATTCCTCTATGGAAACCAAAACATCAAACTTAATAGCTTTCAGAAATATGTAATGCCCTGACCAGCAGGCAGCCCTACAGCCAAGGTCTACGACGGAATCAAATTAAATAGCACGCAACCGGCTGGCCAGGAAAGGGAAAAATGTTTCACAGAGAAATCGATATAGTCCGTTTTTTAAAATGCGGCTCATCCTGCAGATGGAAGCCTCTCTGCCCAGCGAGAGATGATGATGTGTGTACATGTTATCCCTGTGCTTCAGGTTACTATGACAGCAGGTCAATAACGTCAACATTGTGTAAAAAAAACAAAAAAACAAGAACAACAAACCAATACAAGAGGATGGGTGGTAGAATTGTTGGTACATAGCAGGCTGGTGGTTAGAGTTAGGGAGATGTGGACAAACAGTGAAAGGCAGACGAGACAGAATCAGAGAGAGAGAGAGAGAGAGAGAGAGAGAGAGAGAGAGAGAGAGAGAGAGAGAGAGAGAGAGAGAGAGAGAGAGAGAGAGAGAGAGAAAGACAGGCAGACAGACAGACAGACAGACAGACAGAAAAGGTGAGAAGACAAATACGTATATAGACAGTTAAACAAAGTAGTAATCAATCACAAATGCTCTGTGTATCTTAAAACAGTCAATTACCATTTCCTTTAGTCAACAGCACTGCCCAACAGTACTGCCCATATGACCCACCAAACAGTGCTGAACCTATACAGCTCCCTTTCTACCACAGATACTAGTACTGTATTTCAAACAAGTACTCATGGGCCAGAAAACCACCATGGTAAAATTATAGTCGAAGACCCAGATGTCCAAATAGTTTAGTGATGTTTTAAGCAACTGGACTGAAAGATGTTTCCACATCAAGAAATCGAGTTGCTTACAACTTTGGATAACGTGACCTCAGAGCCATAGATAGAGACCGTTTCAACCATCTGCGTGACCTTACATACAGGAAGCAAGGGTATTCTGTAAATGTCAAACAGGCATGTTCTACACTATGAAACAGAGGTACTGTGGATTCAGGAGAGAGAGGAAATCTAACGGAGGAAGAGACCATTTCAACCGTCTGGATCACAGGGGGTTAACCAATGGGGGCAAAAATACACAGGCGCAGAGACACACAGAGTTGGAGACTACTGAATGTTTTACACAAACTTCTGCACACAAGCACCGAAACATATTACACATGCACACACACGCACGCGCGCGCGCACGCACACACACACACACACACACACACACACACACACACACACACACACACACACACACACACACACACACACACACACACACACACACACACACACACACACACACACACGTACACACACACATACACACACACAAGCGGCATGACAATCAGCAAAATCACTCCTCTCAACTGCACCGGCACTGAATGTAATCTGCAGAAAAACAAGGACTTGGGAAAATTGAAACACGTACGACTGGTCTCTCTCTCTCTCTCTCTCGCTCTCGCTCTCTCCCACGCTCTCCCCTTCTCTCGCTCTCTTCTCTGCCTGTGTCTCTGAAATCATTTCAGGCATCACTAGCCATGAGTCTCTTATCACCTGATGGGGGAATGGAGCTCTGAGCGCCTGCGCTTTATGCCGTGCATACGAACACCCTCGTCTAGGCTCAGATACGGCCTCCGGCCAGCCAGCCAGGCAGGTTACCCATGATGCATCAGGACCCCACCCCCCTTCCCCCAGAGCCCCCCCCCCCCCCCCCCCCGAAGCGTTATTCCTTGCATACGAACACTGTCGTCTAGGCTCAGATGCAGCCCCCAGCCATCCAGGTTACCCAAGATGCATCAGCTGCCCTGAAGCCCCCAATCCCCCCTCTCCATCACCCGCCTACCCCCAAAAGTCCAGAAGTGCCTTATTATTATCACACCTGCAAGGTTTTAGCCAATCCCGGTGCCGGGTGGTACTGCTAGTCCCCCGCAACAAGCTGCTTTTCTACAGGAGTTCAAAGGTCAACTTGGTCGGTCTAAGACCAAGGAAGGGGGCTGCCAGACGTCACATGTATATGCGAGCAGAAGATTGGGGGAATTTTCTCTTGACCTTCTGGTAATTGCCTCAGCCATCTCCTGAGGATGCTTTCGCTATGCTTTCGCCACGAGTAAAAGGTCCTTTTTTCCAGCCGGTCAGCAGTCACAATAGGCCTGGTACAGCCGCTGAGAATGTTCAGCCGTGCCACCAGCGCATTGCATTTACCAAGTCCACTACAATCAATATATGTCAAGGAAATGCGTAATTTGACCTTTTGAGCGTTACATTACCATTGCACATTTTGTCTTTTCTTTCTTGTTTTGAAGAACACCCCAGCGTACTGACATGTAAAGACGGTAAGTAAACGGTTCAAACAAATCCCCCTTTTCCCCCAATAAATCTGTCATTACATGTTGCCACAGCAAGATGAAAACAAAACATTTACGGGTGTTGGAAATTAGACAAGGCTACTGTATAAATGCTATGATGCCATTCTGTAGGTATTCCGAGGTGTAACGCATCACCACCTAGGTGTGCATTATTTTGCCTGTTATACGCACACCGTGTCGTCAATTATCCCTTGCCTATCAAATATTTGTTGCAGTTTACTGCCCCGTTTTCTTTGGGAAAACAATGTTGGATAAGTAGCTCAAACTCAACACAAGCATGTGTGTGAAATATTCTTAATTTTCTTCGTCTGTGGATCGTGGGAGGCTTTGATCTGGAGGCTTGCTCCTCTTAGCCTGTGCCTTGCACATTTGTCACAGTTACATGCCATGGCAACTGGAGCTGAATTTCAAAGACATGTTGTTGTGCATGCCCACCGAAAACACCACTCAGCCAAACAAATCCCCATGGAGTGGTGACTGAAGTTTGCCCCACGGAGGTAACGTTAGCCTTAGCGCCAGGTAGCAAGGCAAGAACACAAACAACACAAACACACATTGTATCATCTCACAAGCAAATGAGAGAGGGTTGCGTTTCCTCTGCGATTCCCAGGTCCCACACAGAGTAATACAGATATGGTGCAGTGTAAAGGGAGGAGGATCTTGGAATTGGTAGGTTACAGGCTCGAATCCCATGTCACCCTTGACTGAAGTGCCCTTGAGCAAGGCATCACCCTCACATTACTCCAGGAACTATGGCCTATTTCCTGCACCTAAAATAACAGCAACTTACTTACTTAATTACTGAGTAAAAGAATCAGCAAAGTGCAACGTAATATAATGTAACCTTATAGGCAAACATTTTAGCTTTGACAGCAGAACGTCACTATTTCTGCTTGAGAACCACAGACCTGACTGCGCGGTCAGGGAATGTGAAAAAAAAAAAATCTGCCGTCACTCACTGCTGTGTGGCCTCGGTGTGCACCTTAATTAAAAGGCCTAAAATTAATTTCAGATTAGGAGAAATGATTCAAGCCTTAATAAGACCTAGAGGACACGCAGCTCCTTTCCGTACATGTTAATGTTGCAAACATGTCTGTAAGCGGGCGGGAACATTTAATTACATTTACTCTCATAGGCCCCAGAGGCTGCAGAAAACACCCATAGGTCTCAGCTAATACCTGACTGATGACAACCCCTCCACATAACTCTGGCCCATTAAAAGGAAAAGTATTGGTTCACAAGCCTACTAGTAACCTGCCGACCAAAAGAAATGTGATGATTCGTTGTTAGGTGTGTGTGTGTGTGTGTGTGTGTGTGTGTGTGTGTGTGTGTGTGTGTGTGTGTGTGTGTGTGTGTGTGTGTGTGTGTGTGTGTGTGTGTGTGTGTGTGTGTGTGTGTGTGTCGGACACGCACGAATGACTGCATGGGTGTGTTTAAGTGAGTGTGAGTAATTGAGAAGGCTATCTTTTCCTCACATCAACCAGAAAATATTAATACAGATAAATGGAAGTCACAGTGATGAAAAGAACGAACGCACAGGTGTATAAAATAAAGTGAGCGATTTTAATGGCTTTCTTTAGCCTAACACGGCTTCAAAATGACCTTTAATCATTTCAAGTGAAATTCTAGACGTTCTAGTAGCAGCTGTCGACTGGGAAACTGATCCTTAATCTCCATCAAGACAGGGCCAGCCAGCCCCAAGGGATAACCTCACTTGGATAGCCTAGGCCAGGGGATAGATGTCATGGACACATGCTGCATAGCGTGGACACACACACACACACACACACACACACACTGAGGCTGCCTTTCTTTATCTTATGCATCACATTCTAAATGTCCAAAATCTATGTGTTTTAGGATTGGCAACTATCAATGGGAATATTACGGGACATTTCATCATGGCCGGGGGTGTGGTTGTGCTTTGCATGAATTACATGTAATTTCCTGGTATTTTAACGTCCCGTACGGTCCCGATTCAGCTCACTACGGAACCATACTTTTATCTCTAAATACGGGACGATTGCCAACCTGTCACTGTATCTGTTCCCACATACAGTAACTCTCGCAGCAACCTAGTGTATACAAGGTGCAATAACTGGCCAAAGATGCCAACCTACAATTACGCACAAAATGCTTCCAACTGAAACAGATGATAAAGAACGAGTGTTCATGTAAAAATGTGCATGTCGTGAACTTGCACAGACTTTACCGACATCTGCGCCATGCTTTCAGCCTCCACTAACGAGATCACCGGCTCCGTTAATCCGATGTGCAGCGAGGTTTAAAACTTCCAAGACAGCCCGTGGCAAACCATCTACACCATCTATGTGTGGTGCCCGCTAACTTTGAATGATATTGCACACATAGTGCATCGCATCATACTGACAGGCAGATAAGTCCCCTGAGAAGTCCCCTGTGTTCATGTCAAGAGACCTGTAGGCTACGGATACCACGTTAGCACCGTGATCCTAATTAGCGTAATGTAACACGGAACCATCGTTGTCACAACCACATCTTTGACAGCATAACATCTTGCATGCGTTACTATAGAAAGTGCATTTGCATCCACTCAATCATATTTTCGCATGTTGATTGACATGTACAGTACCTTGTACCATCATAATTGATAGCTTACCATATTCGTTGAGCTAGGCAGATCCAATCGGAGCGGGCTCTTTTACACATAATACAGTGATGCTGCGAATATCTTCGTGCTCACTTCACTTCATTTGCATGCTCACGCAGCCACACATTTCCCCCTTCTTCACGAACACACACATCCACACAGACACGCGTTATGCAGTTAACTCCAATCCGTAAGGAAAAGCGCACAAGCACACACGCGCGCGCACTGACGCTTGGCTGTCCACTGCGAACGGGGATATCAATTATTGTAGTTCCCCGAGAGCTGCTTCGTTGACAGGCAACTTCTC